>NC_092163.1:8221961-8271961 GCF_045791955.1 Oncorhynchus clarkii lewisi
TGTCATGAGAGAGAGAGAGAGAGAGAGAGAGACTAGTCCCTAAGGCGACAGAGAAGGACAACCAGAGGTCTGCTCTGTTCTCCTCCCACCATATCTAATCTCCTGACTGGGGTCATTTCCATACCTCCTCCCTGGATGTTGGAGGTCCTGGAGGTGCTGTGATCAATGGAGCTAGATGGGCCTGGAAAGACCCATTGGGAGTCACACACACACACACAGACACACACATACTTGTGCGTACACACACACACACGTGCGTACACGCACACACACTCGTGCGTACACACACACTCTCTCTCTCTCTCAGTACTCTAAGAGTGGAAGTATCTCTCTGTCCATTACACTGGCTATATTTGTACATGGACCACTCCCTCTGTCTTCCTCTCTCTCTCTACTCCCTCTTCCTCCCCCCTCTCTCTCTCTTTACTCCCTCTTCCTCCTCCCTCTCTCTCTCTCTTTACTCCCCCTTCATCTCTCTCTCTTTACTCCCTTCACTATTCCTCTCTTCCTCTCCCTCTTCCTCTCTATCCATCTCCACATTTCATCCCTCACGTTTCCTCTCCCTCACCCTCTTTTCCACTCTTGTGTGACCTCAAGTTTTTGCGACTGAGGAAATTGACTGCCTCCATTAAGCTAAGACTAAGCCAGGTCAGAACTACAGAGACGGGTCCTGCATCAGAAACACAGCCACACACGCAGGCACACGCACACACTAAATGAACATGAAGATATCCTCTTTCTCAGTATGTGATGAGTTAAGACAGTGACATCATCTCCTCTATCATTCTCTCTCTTCTCCTCTTCCCCTTTCTCTGCATCTCTCCCATCCTCCTCTTTCTCTCCATCTCTCCCATCCTCCTCTTTCTCTCCATCTCTCCCATCCTCCCCTTTCGCTCCATCTCTCCCATCCTCCTCTTTTTCTCCATCTCTCCCATCTCTCCCATCCTCCTCTTTCTCTCCATCTCTCCCATCCTCCTCTTTCTCTCCATCTCTCCCATCCTCCTCTTTCTCTCCATCTCTCCCATCCTCCTCTTTCTCTCCATCTCTCCCATCCTCCTCTTTCTCTCCATCTCTCCCATCCTCCTCTTTCTTCTCTAACGCAGGTCCACTGATAAAGGCTCATTACCCCTGTTTCATTTAGCTCTTCTTCCCTGCTATTCACAACACTTCTCTCTCATCCCCCCATCCCTCTCTCCCTCCCTGCTATTCACAACACTTCTCTCTCATCCCTCCATCCCTCTCTCCCTCCCTGCTATTCACAACACTTCTCTCTCATCCCTCCATCCCTCTCTCCCTATCTGCTATTCACAACACTTCTCTCTCATCCCTCCATCCCTCTCTCCTTCACACTTTCTCCATCCCTGAAAGCCCTTGAGGTCACTCCTCTTCTCCCTCCATCGTAACAACCTTCATCTGCCACTTCTTCCATTCTCTCTCTCTCTCTCTCCTCTCCAGCACAACTCATGTGGTGTGAGTGAGTGTGTGTGTGTGTGAATGTGATCCTCTAGCCAGGCAGTACTTTATCATGTAATGAACGGTGCGTGTTAAGACACACACTGTCCCAAATGGCACCCTATTCCCTACATATAGCACTACTTTAGACCAGGGTAGGTCAAACTATTCCCTACATAGAGCACTACTTTAGACCAGGGTAGGGCACCCTATTCCCTACATAGAGCACTACTTTAGACCAGGGTAGGGCACCCTGTTCCCTACATAGAGCACTACTTTAGACCAGGGTAGGGCACCCTATTCCCTACATAGAGCACTACTTTAGACCAGGGTAGGGCACCCTATTCCCTACATAGAGCACTACTTTAGACCAGGGTAGGGCACCCTATTCCCTACATAGAGCACTACTTTAGACCAGGGTAGGGCACCCTATTCCCTACATAGAGCACTACTTTAGACCAGGGTAGGGCACCCTATCCCCTACATAGAGCACTACTTTAGACCAGGGTAGGGCTACCTATTCCCTTTCTAGAGCACTACTTTAGACCAGGGTAGGGCACCCTATTCCCTTTCTAGAGCACTACTTTAGACCAGGGTAGGGCTCCCTATTCCCTTTCTAAAATCAAATCAAATCAAATTTTATTTGTCACATACACATGGTTAGCAGATGTTAATGCGAGTGTAGCGAAATGCTTGTGCTTCTAGTTCCGACAATGCAGTAATAACAAGTAATCTAACTAACAATTCCAAAACTACTGTCTTGTACACAGTGTAAGGGGATAAAGAATATGTACATAAGGATTTATGAATGAGTGATGGTACAGAGCAGCATAGGCAAGATATAGTAGATGGTATCGAGTACAGTATGTACAAATGAGATGAGTATGTAAACAAAGTGGCATAGTTTAAAGTGGCTAGTGATACATGTATTACATAAGGATACAGTTGATGATATAGAGTACAGTATATACGTATGCATATGAGATGAATAATGTAGGTTAAGTAACATTATATAAGGTAGCATTGTTTAAAGTGGCTAGTGATATATTTACATCATTTCCCATCAATTCCCATTATTAAAGTGGCTGGAGTTGAGTCAGTGTCAGTGTGTTGGCAGCAGCCACTCAGTGTTAGTGGTGGCTGTTTAACAGTCTGATGGCTTTGAGATAGAAGCTGTTTTTTAGTCTCTCGGTCCAAGCTTTGATGCACCTGTACTGACCTTGCCTTCTGGATGATAGCGGGGTGAACAGGCAGTGGCTCGGGTGGTTGATGTCCTTGATGATCTTTATGGCCTTCCTGTGACATCGGGTGGTGTAGGTGTCCTGGAGGGCAGGTAGTTTGCCCCCGGTGATGCGTTGTGCAGACCTCACTACCCTCTGGAGAGCCTTACGGTTGAGGGCGGTGCAGTTGCCATACCAGGCGGTGATACAGCCCGCCAGGATGCTCTCGATTGTGCATCTGTAGAAGTTAGTGAGTGCTTTTGGTGACAAGCCGAATTTCTTCAGCCTCCTGAGGTTGAAGAGGCGCTGCTGCGCCTTCTTCACGATGCTGTCTGTGTGAGTGGACCAATTCAGTTTGTCTGTGATGTGTATGCCGAGGAACTTAAAACTTGCTACCCTCTCCACTACTGTTCCATCGATGTGGATAGGGGGGTGTTCCCTCTGCTGTTTCCTGAAGTCCACAATCATCTCCTTAGTTTTGTTGACGTTGAGTGTGAGGTTATTTTCCTGACACCACACTCCGAGGGCCCTCACCTCCTCCCTGTAGGCCGTCTCGTCGTTGTTGGTAATCAAGCCTACCACTGTTGTGTCTTCCGCAAACTTGATGATTGAGTTGGAGGCGTGCGTGGCCACGCAGTCGTGGGTGAACAGGGAGTACAGGAGAGGGCTCAGAACGCACCCTTGTGGGGCCCCAGTGTTGAGGATCAGCGGGGAGTGGATGTTGTTGCCTACCCTCACCACCTGGGGGCGGCCCGTCAGGAAGTCCAGTACCCAGTTGCACAGGGCGGGGTCGAGACCCAGGGTCTCGAGCTTGATGACGAGCTTGGAGGGTACTATGGTGTTGAATGCCGAGCTGTAGTCGATGAACAGCATTCTCACATAGGTATTCCTCTTGTCCAGATGGGTTAGGGCAGTGTGCAGTGTGGTTGAGATTGCATCGTCTGTGGACCTATTTGGGCGGTAAGCAAATTGGAGTGGGTCTAGGGTGTCAGGTAGGGTGGAGGTGATATGGTCCTTGACTAGTCTCTCAAAGCACTTCATGATGACGGATGTGAGTGCTACGGGGCGGTAGTCGTTTAGCTCAGTTACCTTAGCTTTCTTGGGAACAGGAACAATGGTGGCCCTCTTGAAGCATGTGGGAACAGCAGACTGGTATAGGGATTGATTGAATATGTCCGTAAACACACCGGCCAGCTGGTCTGCGCATGCTCTGAGGGCGCGGCTGGGGATGCCGTCTGGGCCTGCAGCCTTGCGAGGGTTAACACGTTTAAATGTCTTACTCACCTCGGCTGCAGTGAAGGAGAGACCGCATGTTTTCGTTGCAGGCCGTGTCAGTGGCACTGTATTGTCCTCAAAGCGGGCAAAAAAGTTATTTAGTCTGCCTGGGAGCAAGACATCCTGGTCCGTGACTGGGCTGGATTTCTTCCTGTAGTCCGTGATTGACTGTAGACCCTGCCACATGCCTCTTGTGTCTGAGCCGTTGAATTGAGATTCTACTTTGTCTCTGTACTGGCGCTTAGCTTGTTTGATAGCCTTGCGGAGGGAATAGCTGCACTGTTTGTATTCGGTCATGTTACCAGACACCTTGCCCTGATTAAAAGCAGTGGTTCGCGCTTTCAGTTTCACACGAATGCTGCCTTCAATCCACGGTTTCTGGTTAGGGAATGTTTTAATCGTTGCTATGGGAACGACATCTTCAACGCACGTTCTAATGAACTCGCACACCGAATTAGCGTATTCGTCAATGTTGTTATCTGACGCAATACGAAACATCTCCCAGTCCATGTGATGGAAGCAGTCTTGGAGTGTGGAGTCAGCTTGGTCGGACCAGCGTTGGACAGACCTCAGCGTGGGAGCCTCTTGTTTTAGTTTCTGTCTGTAGGCAGGGATCAACAAAATGGAGTCGTGGTCAGCTTTTCCGAAAGGGGGGCGGGGCAGGGCCTTATATGCGTCGCGGAAGTTAGAGTAACAATGATCCAAGGTCTTTCCACCCCTGGTTGCGCAATCGATATGCTGATAAAATTTAGGGAGTCTTGTTTTCAGATTAGCCTTGTTAAAATCCCCAGCTACAATGAATGCAGCCTCCGGATAAATCGTTTCCAGTTTGCAGAGAGTTAAATAAAGTTCGTTCAGAGCCATCGATGTGTCTGCTTGGGGGGGGATATATACGGCTGTGATTATAATCAAAGAGAATTCTCTTGGTAGATAATGCGGTCTACATTTGATTGTGAGGAATTCTAAATCAGGTGAACAGAAGGATTTGAGTTCCTGTATGTTTCTTTCATCACACCATGTCACGTTGGCCATGAGGCATACGCCCCTGCCCCTCTTCTTACCAGAAAGATGTTTGTTTCTGTCAGCGCGATGCGTGGAGAAACCCGTTGGCTGCACCGCTTCGGATAGAGTCTCTCCAGTGAGCCATGTTTCAGTGAAGCAAAGGACGTTACAGTCTCTGATGTCCCTCTGGAATGCTACCCTTGCTCGGATTTCATCAACCTTGTTGTCAAGAGACTGGACGTTGGCAAGAAGAATGCTAGGGAGTGGTGCACGGTGTGCCCGTCTCCGGAGTCTGACCAGAAGACCGCCTCGTTTCCCTCTCTTTCGGAGTCGTTTTTTTGGGTCGCTGCATAGGATCCACTCCTTTGTCCTGTTTGTAAAGCAGAACACAGGATCCGCTTCGCGAAAAACCTATTCTTGGTCGTACTGATGGTGAGTTGACGCTGATCTTATATTCAGTAGTTCTTCTCGACTGTATGTAATGAAACCTAAGATGACCTGGGGTACTAATGTAAGAAATAACACGTAAAAAAACTAAAAACTGCATAGTTTCCTAGGAACGCGAAGCGAGGCGGCCATCTCTGTCGGCGCCGGAAGTCTAGAGCACTACTTTAGACCAGGGTAGGGTACCCTATTCCCTACATAGAGCACTACTTTAGACCAGGGTAGGGCTACCTATTCCCTTTCTAGAGCACTACTTTAGACCAGGGTAGGGCACCCTATTCCCTTTCTAGAGCACTACTTTAGACCAGGGTAGGGCTCCCTATTCCCTTTCTAGAGCACTACTTTAGACCAGGGTAGGGTACCCTATTCCCTACATAGAGCACTACTTTAGACCAGAGTAGGGCACCCTATTCCCTACATAGAACACTACTTTAGACCAGGGTAGGGCACCCTATTCCCTTTCTAGAGCACTACTTTAGACCAGGGTAGGGCTCCCTATTCCCTACATAGAGGACTACTTTAGACCAGGGTAGGGCACCCTATTCCCTACATAGAGCACTACTTTAGACCAGGGTAGGGCACCCTATTCCCTACATAGAGCACTACTTTAGACCTGGGTAGGGCACCCTATTCCCTACATAGAACACTACTTTAGACCAGGGTAGGGCTCCCTATTCCCTACATAGAGCACTACTTTAGACCAGGGTAGGGCAACCTATTCCCTTTCTAGAGCACAACTTTAGATGAGGGTAGGGCACCCTATTCCCTTTCTAGAGCACTACTTTAGACCAGGGTAGGGCTCCCTATTCCCTTTCTAGAGCACTACTTTAGACCAGGGTAGGGTACTCTATTCCCTACATAGAGCACTACTTTAGACCAGAGTAGGGCACCCTATTCCCTACATAGAACACTACTTTAGACCAGGGTAGGGCACCCTATTCCCTTTCTAGAGCACTACTTTAGACCAGGGTAGGGCTCCCTATTCCCTTTCTAGAGCACTACTTTAGACCAGGGTAGGGCTCCCTATTCCCTTTCTAGAGCACTACTTTAGAACAGGGTAGGGCTCCCTATTCCCTACATAGAGCACTACTTTAGACCAGGGTATGGCACCCTATTCCCTTTCTAAAGCACTACTTTAGACCAGGATAGGGCTCCCTATTCCCTTTCTAGAGCACTACTTTAGAACAGGGTAGGGCTCCCTATTCCCTACATAGAGCACTACTTTAGACCAGGGTAGGGCTCCCTATTCCCTTTCTAGAGCACTACTTTAGAACAGGGTAGGGCTCCCTATTCCCTACATAGAGCACTACTTTAGACCAGGGAAGGGCTCCCTATTCCCTTTCTAGAGCACTACTTTAGACCAGGGTAGGGCTCCCTATTCCCTTTCTAGAGCACTACTTTAGAACAGGGTAGGGCTCCCTATTCCCTTTCTAGAGCACTACTTTAGACCAGGGTATGGCACCCTATTCCCTTTCTAAAGCACTACTTTAGACCAGGATAAGGCTCCCTATTCCCTTTCTAGAGCACTACTTTAGAACAGGGTAGGGCTCCCTATTCCCTACATAGAGCACTACTTTAGACCAGGGTAGGGCTCCCTATTCCCTTTCTAGAGCACTACTTTAGAACAGGGTAGGGCTCCCTATTCCCTACATAGAGCACTACTTTAGACCAGGGTATGGCACCCTATTCCCTTTCTAAAGCACTACTTTAGACCAGGGTAGGGCTCCCTATTCCCTTTCTAGAGCACTACTTTAGAAAAGGGTAGGGCACTCTATTCCCTACATAGAGCACTACTTTAGACCAGGGTAGGGCACCCTATTCCCTACATAGAGCACTACTTTAGACCAGGGTAGGGCACCCTATTCCCTACATAGAGCACTACTTTAGACCAGGGTAGGGCACCCTATTCCCTTTCTAGAGCACTACTTTAGACCAGGGTAGGGCACCCTATTCCCTACATAGAACACTACTTTAGACCAGGGTAGGGCTCCCTATTCCCTACATAGAGCACTACTTTAGACCAGGGTAGGGCTCCCTATTCCCTACATAGAGCACTACTTTAGACCAGGGTAGGGCTCCCTATTCCCTTTCTAGAGCACTACTTTAGAACAGGGTAGGGCTCCCTATTCCCTACATAGAGCACTACTTTAGACCAGGGAAGGGCTCCCTATTCCCCTTCTAGAGCACTACTTTAGACCAGGGTATGGCACCCTATTCCCTTTCTAAAGCACTACTTTAGACCAGGGTAGGGCTCCCTATTCCCTTTCTAGAGCACTACTTTAGAAAAGGGTAGGGCACTCTATTCCCTACATAGAGCACTACTTTAGACCAGGGTAGGGCACCCTATTCCCTACATAGAGCACTACTTTAGACCAGGGTAGGGCACCCTATTCCCTACATAGAACACTACTTTAGACCAGGGTAGGGCTCCCTATTCCCTACATAGAGCACTACTTTAGACCAGGGTAGGGCACCCTATTCCCTACATAGAACACTACTTTAGACCAGGGTAGGGCTCCCTATTCCCTACATAGAGCACTACTTTAGACCAGGGTAGGGCACCCTATTCCCTTTCTAGAGCACTACTTTAGACGAGGGTAGGGCTCCCTATTCCCTTTCTAGAGCACTACTTTAGACCAGCGTAGGGCACCCCATTCCCTACATAGAGCACTACTTTAGACCAGGGTAGGGCACCCTATTCCCTTTCTAGAGCACTACTTTAGACCAGGGTAGGGCTACCTATTCCCTTTCTAGAGCACTACTTTAGACCAGGGTAGGGCACCCTATTCCCTTTCTAGAGCACTACTTTAGACCAGGGTAGGGCTCCCTATTCCCTTTCTAGAGCACTACTTTAGACCAGGGTAGGGTACCCTACTCCCTACATAGAGCACTACTTTAGACCAGGGTAGGGCTACCTATTTCCTTTCTAGAGCACTACTTTAGACCAGGGTAGGGCACCCTATTCCCTTTCTAGAGCACTACTTTAGACCAGGGTAGGGTACCCTATTCCCTACATAGAGCACTACTTTAGACCAGGGTAGGGCACCCTATTCCCTTTCTAGAGCACTACTTTAGACCAGGGTAGGGCTCCCTATTCCCTTTCTAGAGCACTACTTTAGAACAGGGTAGGGCTCCCTATTCCCTACATAGAGCACTACTTTAGACCAGGGTAGGGCACTCTAATCCCTACATAGAGCACTACTTTAGACCAGGGTAGGGCTCCATATTCCCTTTCTAGAGCACTACTTTAGACCAGGGAAGGGCTCCCTATTCCCTTTCTAGAGCACTACTTTAGACCAGGGTATGGCACCCTATTCCCTTTCTAAAGCACTACTTTAGACCAGGGTAAGGCTCCCTATTCCCTTTCTAGAGCACTACTTTAGAACAGGGTACGGCACTCTATTCCCTACATAGAGCACTACTTTAGACCAGGGTAGGGCACCCTATTCCCTACATAGAGCACTACTTTAGACGAGGGTAGGGAACTCTATTCCCTACATAGAGCACTACTTTAGACCAGGGTAGGGCACCCTATTCCCTACATAGAGCACTACTTTAGACCAGGGTAGGGCACCCTATTCCCTTTCTAGAGCACTACTTTAGAACAGGGTAGGGCTCCCTATTCCCTACATAGAGCACTACTTTAGACCAGGGTATGGCACCCTATTCCCTTTCTAAAGCACTACTTTAGACCAGGGTAGGGCTCCCTATTCCCTTTCTAGAGCACTACTTTAGAAAAGGGTAGGGCACTCTATTCCCTACATAGAGCACTACTTTAGACCAGGGTAGGTTACCCTATTCCCTACATAGAGCACTACTTTAGACCAGGGTAGGGCACCCTATTCCCTACATAGAACACTACTTTAGACCAGGGTAGGGCTCCCTATTCCCTACATAGAGCACTACTTTAGACCAGGGTAGGGCTCCCTATTCCCTACATAGAGCACTACTTTAGACCAGGGAAGGGCTCCCTATTCCCCTTCTAGAGCACTACTTTAGACCAGGGTAGGGCTCCCTATTCCCTTTCTAGAACACTACTTTAGAACAGGGTAGGGCTCCCTATTCCCTTTCTAGAGCACTACTTTAGACCAGGGTATGGCACCCTATTCCCTTTCTAAAGCACTACTTTAGACCAGGGTAGGGCTCCCTATTCCCTTTCTAGAGCACTACTTTAGAAAAGGGTAGGGCACTCTATTCCCTACATAGAGCACTACTTTAGACCAGGGTAGGGCACCCTATTCCCTACATAGAGCACTACTTTAGACCAGGGTAGGGCACTCTATTCCTTACATAGAGCACTACTTTAGACCAGGGTAGGGCACCCTATTCCCTACATAGAGCACTACTTTAGACCAGGGTAGGCACCCTATTCCCTACATAGAGCACTACTTTAGACCAGGGTAGGGCACCCTATTCCCTACATAGAGCACTACTTTTGACCAGGGTAGGGCACCCTATTCCCTTTCTAGAGCACTACTTTAGACCAGGGTAGGGCACCCTATTCCCTACATAGAACACTACTTTAGACCAGGGTAGGGCTCCCTATTCCCTACATAGAGCACTACTTTAGACCAGGGTAGGGCACCCTATTCCCTTTCTAGAGCACTACTTTAGACGAGGGTAGGGCTCCCTATTCCCTTTCTAGAGCACTACTTTAGACCAGCGTAGGGCACCCCCATTCCCTACATAGAGCACTACTTTAGACCAGGGTAGGGCACCCTATTCCCTTTCTAGAGCACTACTTTAGACCAGGGTAGGGCTACCTATTCCCTTTCTAGAGCACTACTTTAGACCAGGGTAGGGCACCCTATTCCCTTTCTAGAGCACTACTTTAGACCAGGGTAGGGCTCCCTATTCCCTTTCTAGAGCACTACTTTAGACCAGGGTAGGGTACCCTACTCCCTACATAGAGCACTACTTTAGACCAGGGTAGGGCTACCTATTTCCTTTCTAGAGCACTACTTTAGACCAGGGTAGGGCACCCTATTCCCTTTCTAGAGCACTACTTTAGACCAGGGTAGGGTACCCTATTCCCTACATAGAGCACTACTTTAGACCAGAGTAGGGCACCCTATTCCCTACATAGAACACTACTTTAGACCAGGGTGGGGCACCCTATTCCCTTTCTAGAGCACTACTTTAGACCAGGGTAGGGCTCCCTATTCCCTTTCTAGAGCACTACTTTAGAACAGGGTAGGGCTCCCTATTCCCTACATAGAGCACTACTTTAGACCAGGGAAGGGCTCCCTATTCCCTTTCTAGAGCACTACTTTAGACCAGGGTAGGGCTCCCTATTCCCTACATAGAGCACTACTTTAGACCAGGGTAGTGCACTCTATTCCCTACATAGAGCACTACTTTAGACCAGGGTAGGGCTCCCTATTCCCTTTCTAGAGCACTACTTTAGACCAGGGTAGGGCACCCTATTCCCTACATAGAACACTACTTTAGACCAGGGTAGGGCTCCCTATTCCCTACATAGAGCACTACTTTAGACCAGGGTAGGGCTCCCTATTCCCTACATAGAGCACTACTTTAGACCAGGGAAGGGCTCCCTATTCCCCTTCTAGAGCACTACTTTAGACCAGGGTAGGGCTCCCTATTCCCTTTCTAGAACACTACTTTAGAACAGGGTAGGGCTCCCTATTCCCTTTCTAGAGCACTACTTTAGACCAGGGTATGGCACCCTATTCCCTTTCTAAAGCACTACTTTAGACCAGGGTAGGGCTCCCTATTCCCTTTCTAGAGCACTACTTTAGAAAAGGGTAGGGCACTCTATTCCCTACATAGAGCACTACTTTAGACCAGGGTAGGGCACCCTATTCCCTACATAGAGCACTACTTTAGACCAGGGTAGGGCACTCTATTCCTTACATAGAGCACTACTTTAGACCAGGGTAGGGCACCCTATTCCCTACATAGAGCACTACTTTAGACCAGGGTAGGCACCCTATTCCCTACATAGAGCACTACTTTAGACCAGGGTAGGGCACCCTATTCCCTACATAGAGCACTACTTTTGACCAGGGTAGGGCACCCTATTCCCTTTCTAGAGCACTACTTTAGACCAGGGTAGGGCACCCTATTCCCTACATAGAACACTACTTTAGACCAGGGTAGGGCTCCCTATTCCCTACATAGAGCACTACTTTAGACCAGGGTAGGGCACCCTATTCCCTTTCTAGAGCACTACTTTAGACGAGGGTAGGGCTCCCTATTCCCTTTCTAGAGCACTACTTTAGACCAGCGTAGGGCACCCCCATTCCCTACATAGAGCACTACTTTAGACCAGGGTAGGGCACCCTATTCCCTTTCTAGAGCACTACTTTAGACCAGGGTAGGGCTCCCTATTCCCTTTCTAGAGCACTACTTTAGACCAGGGTAGGGCACCCTATTCCCTTACTAGAGCACTACTTTAGACCAGGGTAGGGCTCCCTATTCCCTTTCTAGAGCACTACTTTAGACCAGGGTAGGGTACCCTACTCCCTACATAGAGCACTACTTTAGACCAGGGTAGGGCTACCTATTTCCTTTCTAGAGCACTACTTTAGACCAGGGTAGGGCACCCTATTCCCTTTCTAGAGCACTACTTTAGACCAGGGTAGGGTACCCTATTCCCTACATAGAGCACTACTTTAGACCAGAGTAGGGCACCCTATTCCCTACATAGAACACTACTTTAGACCAGGGTGGGGCACCCTATTCCCTTTCTAGAGCACTACTTTAGACCAGGGTAGGGCTCCCTATTCCCTTTCTAGAGCACTACTTTAGAACAGGGTAGGGCTCCCTATTCCCTACATAGAGCACTACTTTAGACCAGGGAAGGGCTCCCTATTCCCTTTCTAGAGCACTACTTTAGACCAGGGTAGGGCTCCCTATTCCCTACATAGAGCACTACTTTAGACCAGGGTAGTGCACTCTATTCCCTACATAGAGCACTACTTTAGACCAGGGTAGGGCTCCCTATTCCCTTTCTAGAGCACTACTTTAGACCAGGGAAGGGCTCCCTATTCCCTTTCTAGAGCACTACTTTAGACCAGGGTATGGCACCCTATTCCCTTTCTAAAGCACTACTTTAGACCAGGGTAGGGCTCCCTATTCCCTTTCTAGAGCACTACTTTAGAACAGGGTACGGCACTCTATTCCCTACATGGAGCACTACTTTAGACCAGGGTAGGGCACCCTATTCCCTACATAGAGCACTACTTTAGACGAGGGTAGGGAACTCTATTCCCTACATAGAGCACTACTTTAGACCAGGGTAGGGCACCCTATTCCCTACATAGAGCACTACTTTAGACCAGGGTCGGGCACCCTATTCCCTACATAGAGCACTACTTTAGACCAGGGTAGGGCACCCTATTCCCTACATAGAGCACTACTTTAGACCAGGGTAGGGCACCCTTATTCCCTACATAGAGCACTACTTTAGACCAGGGTAGGGCACCCTATTCCCTACATAGAGCACTACTTTTGACCAGGGTAGGGCACCCTATTCCCTTTCTAGAGCACTACTTTAGACCAGGGTAGGGCACCCTATTCCCTACATAGAACACTACTTTAGACCAGGGTAGGGCTCCCTATTCCCTACATAGAGCACTACTTTAGACCAGGGTAGGGCTCCCTATTCCCTACATAGAGCACTACTTTAGACCAGGGTAGGGCTCCCTATTCCCTAAATAGAGCACTACTTTAGACCAGGGAAGGGCTCTCTATTCCCTTTCTAGAGCACTACTTTAGACCAGGGAAGGGCTCTCTATTCCCTTTCTAGAGCACTACTTTAGACCAGGGTAGGGCTCCCTATTCCCTTTCTAGAGCACTACTTTAGAACAGGGTACGGCACTCTATTCCCTACATGGAGCACTACTTTAGACCAGGGTAGGGCACCCTATTCCCTACATAGAGCACTACTTTAGACGAGGGTAGGGAACTCTATTCCCTACATAGAGCACTACTTTAGACCAGGGTAGGGCACCCTATTCCCTACATAGAGCACTACTTTAGACCAGGGTCGGGCACCCTATTCCCTACATAGAGCACTACTTTAGACCAGGGTAGGGCACCCTATTCCCTACATAGAGCACTACTTTAGACCAGGGTAGGGCACCCTTATTCCCTACATAGAGCACTACTTTAGACCAGGGTAGGGCACCCTATTCCCTACATAGAGCACTACTTTTGACCAGGGTAGGGCACCCTATTCCCTTTCTAGAGCACTACTTTAGACCAGGGTAGGGCACCCTATTCCCTACATAGAACACTACTTTAGACCAGGGTAGGGCTCCCTATTCCCTACATAGAGCACTACTTTAGACCAGGGTAGGGCTCCCTATTCCCTACATAGAGCACTACTTTAGACCAGGGTAGGGCTCCCTATTCCCTAAATAGAGCACTAATTTAGACCAGGGAAGGGCTCTCTATTCCCTTTCTAGAGCACTACTTTAGACCAGGGAAGGGCTCTCTATTCCCTTTCTAGAGCACTACTTTAGACCAGGGTAGGGCTCCCTATTCCCTTTCTAGAGCACTACTTTAGAACAGGGTAGGGCTCCCTATTCCCTTTCTCTATTCCCTACATAGAGCACTACTTTAGACCAGGGTAGAGCACCCTATTCCCTACATAGAGCACTACTTTAGACCAGGGTAGGGCACTCTATTCCCTTTCTAGAGCACTACTTTAGACCAGGGTAGGGCACCCTATTCCCTACATAGAACACTACTTTAGACCAGGGTAGGGCTCCCTATTCCCTACATAGAGCACTACTTTAGACCAGGGTAGGGCACCCTATTCCCTTTCTAGAGCACTACTTTAGACGAGGGTAGGGCTCCCTATTCCCTTTCTAGAGCACTACTTTAGACCAGCGTAGGGCACCCCATTCCCTACATAGAGCACTACTTTAGACCAGGGTAGGGCACCCTATTCCCTTTCTAGAGCACTACTTTAGACCAGGGTAGGGCTACCTATTCCCTTTCTAGAGCACTACTTTAGACCAGGGTAGGGCACCCTATTCCCTTTCTAGAGCACTACTTTAGACCAGGGTAGGGCTCCCTATTCCCTTTCTAGAGCACTACTTTAGACCAGGGTAGGGTACCCTACTCCCTACATAGAGCACTACTTTAGACCAGGGTAGGGCTACCTATTTCCTTTCTAGAGCACTACTTTAGACCAGGGTAGGGCACCCTATTCCCTTTCTAGAGCACTACTTTAGACCAGGGTAGGGTACCCTATTCCCTACATAGAGCACTACTTTAGACCAGAGTAGGGCACACTATTCCCTACATAGAACACTACTTTAGACCAGGGTAGGGCACCCTATTCCCTTTCTAGAGCACTACTTTAGACCAGGGTAGGGCTCCCTATTCCCTTTCTAGAGCACTACTTTAGAACAGGGTAGGGCTCCCTATTCCCTACATAGAGCACTACTTTAGACCAGGGTATGGCACCCTATTCCCTTTCTAAAGCACTACTTTAGACCAGGGTAGGGCTCCCTATTCCCTTTCTAGAGCACTACTTTAGAAAAGTGTAGGGCATTCTATTCCCTACATAGAGCACTACTTTAGACCAGGGTAGGTTACCCTATTCCCTACATAGAGCACTACTTTAGACCAGGGTAGGGCACCCTATTCCCTACATAGAGCACTACTTTTGACCAGGGTAGGGCACCCTATTCCCTTTCTAGAGCACTACTTTAGACCAGGGTAGGGCACCCTATTCCCTACATAGAACACTACTTTAGACCAGGGTAGGGCTCCCTATTCCCTACATAGAGCACTACTTTAGACCAGGGTAGGGCTCCCTATTCCCTACATAGAGCACTACTTTAGACCAGGGTAGGGCTCCCTATTCCCTTTCTAGAGCACTACTTTAGAACAGGGTAGGGCTCCCTATTCCCTACATAGAGCACTACTTTAGACCAGGGAAGGGCTCCCTATTCCCCTTCTAGAGCACTACTTTAGACCAGGGTAGGGCTCCCTATTCCCTTTCTAGAACACTACTTTAGAACAGGGTAGGGCTCCCTATTCCCTTTCTAGAGCACTACTTTAGACCAGGGTATGGCACCCTATTCCCTTTCTAAAGCACTACTTTAGACCAGGGTAGGGCTCCCTATTCCCTTTCTAGAGCACTACTTTAGAAAAGGGTAGGGCACTCTATTCCCTACATAGAGCACTACTTTAGACCAGGGTAGGGCACCCTATTCCCTACATAGAGCACTACTTTAGACCAGGGTAGGGCACTCTATTCCTTACATAGAGCACTACTTTAGACCAGGGTAGGGCACCCTATTCCCTACATAGAGCACTACTTTAGACCAGGGTAGGCACCCTATTCCCTACATAGAGCACTACTTTAGACCAGGGTAGGGCACCCTATTCCCTACATAGAGCACTACTTTTGACCAGGGTAGGGCACCCTATTCCCTTTCTAGAGCACTACTTTAGACCAGGGTAGGGCACCCTATTCCCTACATAGAACACTACTTTAGACCAGGGTAGGGCTCCCTATTCCCTACATAGAGCACTACTTTAGACCAGGGTAGGGCACCCTATTCCCTTTCTAGAGCACTACTTTAGACGAGGGTAGGGCTCCCTATTCCCTTTCTAGAGCACTACTTTAGACCAGCGTAGGGCACCCCATTCCCTACATAGAGCACTACTTTAGACCAGGGTAGGGCACCCTATTCCCTTTCTAGAGCACTACTTTAGACCAGGGTAGGGCTACCTATTCCCTTTCTAGAGCACTACTTTAGACCAGGGTAGGGCACCCTATTCCCTTTCTAGAGCACTACTTTAGACCAGGGTAGGGCTCCCTATTCCCTTTCTAGAGCACTACTTTAGACCAGGGTAGGGTACCCTACTCCCTACATAGAGCACTACTTTAGACCAGGGTAGGGCTACCTATTTCCTTTCTAGAGCACTACTTTAGACCAGGGTAGGGCACCCTATTCCCTTTCTAGAGCACTACTTTAGACCAGGGTAGGACCCCATTTGGGACGTTGTCATGGTTACATGTAGAGCAGGATAGAGATGAAGGCTGGCAGCGATGACCTGACTATAGGGCAGATCTCTAGCATGTACTGTGGTCTGGTGTGTTCTGTAATATACATGATTAAACTGACTCATTCAGATCAGCTATGCCTGAATACCACAGAGAGGGGGGGGGGGTGAGAGAGAGAGAGAGGGGGGGGGGGTGAGAGAGAGAGAGAGAGGAGGGGGTGAGAGAGAGAGGAGTGATTGAGAGCGAGAGAGAGAGAGAGAGAGAGAGAGAGAGAGGAGAGGAGTGGGTGAGAGAGAGGGGCGATTGAGAGCGAGAGATTGAGAGAGAGAGAGGAGGAGGTGAGAGAGAGGGGCGATTGAGAGCGAGAGATAGAGAGAGAGAGAGGGGAGAGGATGGGTGAGAGAGAGGGGCGATTGAGAGCGAGAGAGATAGAGAGCGAGAGATTGAGAGAGAGAGAGGGGGGTGAGAGAGAGAGGGGGGGTGAGAGAGAGAGAGGGGGGGTGAGAGAGAGAGAGGCTGGGGTGAGAGAGAGAGAGGAGTGATTGAGAGCGAGAGATTGAGAGAGAGAGGAGGGGGTGAGAGAGAGGGGCGATTGAGAGCGAGAGAGATAGAGAGCGAGAGATTGAGAGAGAGAGGGGAGAGAAGTGGGTGAGAGAGGGGCGATTGAGAGCGAGAGAGATAGAGAGCGAGAGATTGAGAGAGAGAGAGGGGAGAGGAGTGGGTGAGAGAGGGGCGATTGAGAGCGAGAGAGATAGAGAGGGGATTGAGAGAGAGAGAGGAGGGGATTGAGAGAGAGAAAGAGAGAGAGAGAGAGAGAGAGAGAGAGAGAGGAGGGGATTGAGAGAGAGAGAGGGGAGGGGTTGAGAGAGAGAGAGAGAGAGGAGGGGATTGAGAGAGAGAGAGGGGAGGGGTTGAGAGAGAGAGAGAGAGAGGAGGGGATTGAGAGAGAGAGAGAGGAGGGGATTGAGAGAAAATACTTATTTTTTGCCTTAGACACATTTTGTGTTTAGAAATAGTTTTTGTCTTTTGCGGTTATACAAACTGAACAGGTCTGTTTGCAAAGCTGTGTGTGTGTGTGTGTGTGTGTGTGTGTGTGTGTGTGTGTTGTAACATCATTAGAAAAAGCGCTAGAGGACAAAGTTTATCAGTGTAACAACTAATTACCTACACCATGGGAAGGACGGAGGGAGGTAAAGATTGGAGGAGAGAGAGGAGAGAGGAGTGAGAGAGAAGATAGGAGAGGGAGTGAGAGAGAAACAGAAGGGTAAATGGAGGAAAGCGAGCGAAGAGAGAGGGAGAAAGAGAGAAGAGGAGAGAGGGAGGGAGAAAGAGAGAAGAGGAGAGAGGGAGAAAGAGAGAAGAGGAGAGAGGGAGAAAGAGAGAAGAGGAGAGAGGGAGAAAGAAAGAAGAGGAGGGAGAGAGAGAAGAGGAGAGAGGGAGAAAGAGAGATTGTGTAATGTAGCCAGCAGTATCTTTTCCAGAGACCAGTGTTGAGGCTTTAACTCTCAATGTAAATGTCTAGTGTAACTAAAACAGGAAAACCACCTTGGGATCCACAGGGAGTCACCACACTATGGGGTCGGGCCTTGGTTTAAACTAGGGAATAGTAGGGAATAGCCTGTCATTTGGGACAGTAATAAAAGCAAACAGTGGGGCAAAAAAGTATTTAGTCAGCCACCAATTGTGCAAGTTTTCCCACTTAAAAAGATGAGAGAGGCCTGTAATTTTCATCATAGGTACACTTCAACTATGACAGACAAAATTAGAAAAGAAAATCCAGAAAATCACATTGTAGGATTTATAATGAATTAATTTGCAAATTATGGTGGAAAATAAGTATTTGGTCAATAACAAAAGTTTATCTCAATACTTTCTAATATACCCTTTGTTGGCAATGACAGAGGTCAAACGTTTTCTGTAAGTCTTCACAAGGTTTTCACACATTGTTGCTGGTATTTTGGCCCATTCCTCCATGCAGATCTCCTCTAGAGAAGTGATGTTTTGGGGCTGTTGCTGGGCAACACGGACTTTCAACTCCCTCCAAAGATTTTCTATGGGGTTGAGATCTGAAGACTGGCTAGGCCACTCCAGGACCTTGAAATGCTTCTTACGAAGCCACTCCTTCGTTCCCCGGGCGGTGTGTTTGGGATCATTGTCATGCTGAAATACCCAGCCAGGTTTCATCTTCAATGCTCTTGCTGATGGTAGGAGGTTTTCACTCAAAATCTCACGATACATGGCCCCATTCATTCTTTCCTTTACACGGATCAGTCGTCCTGGTCCCTTTGCAGAAAAACAGCCCCAAAGCATGATGTTTCCACCCCCATGCTTCACAGTAGGTATGGTGTTCTTTGGATGCAACTGCGCATTCTTTGTCCTCCAAACACGACGAGTTGAGTTTTTACCAAAAAGTTATATTTTGGTTTCATCTGACCATATGACATTCTCCCAATCTTCTTCTGGATCATCCAAATGCTCTCTAGCAAACTTCAGACGGGCCTGGACATGTACTGGCTTAAGCAGGGGGGCCACTGCAGGATTTGAGTCCCTGGCGGCGTAGTGTGTTACTGATGGTAGGCTTTAATACTTTGGTCCCAGCTCTCTGCAGGTCATTCACTAGGTCCCCCCGTGTGGTTCTGGAATTTTTACTCACTGTTCTTGTGATAATTTTGACCCCACGGGGTGAGATCTTGCGTGGAGCCCCAGATCGAGGGAGATTATCAGTGGTCTTGTATGTCTTCCATTTCCTAATAATTGCTCCCACAGTTGATTTCTTCAAACCAAGCTGCTTACCTATTGCAGATTCACTCTTCCCAGCCTGGTGCAGGTCTACAATTTTGTTTCTGGTGTCCTTTGACAGCTCTTTGGTCTTGGCCATAGTGGAGTTTGGAGTGTGACTGTTTGAGGTTGTGGACAGGTGTCTTTTATACTGATAACAAGTTCAAACAGGTGCCATTAATACAGGTAACGAGTGGAGGACAGAGGAGCCTCTTAAAGAAGAAGTTACAGGTCTGTGAGAGCCATAAATCTTGCTTGTTTGTAGGTGACCAAATACTTATTTTCCACCATAATTTGCAAATAAATTCATTAAAAATCCTACAATGTGATTTTCTGGATTTTTTTTCCTCATTTTGTCTGTCATTGTTGAAGTGTACCTATGATGAAAATTACAGGCCTCTCATCTTTTTAAGTGGGAGAACTTGCACAATTGGTGGCTGACTAAATACTTTTTTGCCCCACTGTACATGAATGCATTTATTGGAATATGTTTTAGTAACAATGTATTTTCATGACATGTGGTGTTGAATACCCAATAAGCTAAACATCAACTAAATGTATGAAGTGAGAGATTCTATAGTATTTATGAGGCATCACAGTGGCCACACTGTGTAGGGGTGGGTGGCGGCTTTGTTCTCTCAACTACAAAAATGACCCAAGTTTACAAAATGACACGAGCAAAAAAGTCTCCTAACACACACACACCCGACACGATTCACACACACCCACACAATTCTCCATCTGCTATAAAACCCAAATTGCTCCAGGGGCCAAATTGCAACGACTCATAAATCAAAGAGCTGGTACGCATACCAAAGAGACAGGAAATGTAACACAATCACAGAGGAAGTTGTCATTTGTTTTGAATGAGAACGTGTAAATTATTACAGCCAGAAAGTAGGGTTAGTTATTCAAAGACGACACATCTCTCCCTCTCTACCCACTACACTCTACAGACAGTCCTGTCAGACAGACTCATCCTGTACATCAACCCTAAAACCACGACACAAAAGGGCAACACTAGTAGATAAAGGTTCGAAGGGATGAATAAAATCTCAAGGTTAGAATGGTGCTGGTCTGATCCACTTCTCTGTGTCTGAATAGTCATAACAAGTCTTATTAATGGTGACAGGCAACGGTCTCCATATTTAAACCACAACACATTAATGGTGACAGGCAACGGCTCCATATTTAAACCACAACATATTAATGGTGACAGGAAAAGGTCTCCATATTTAAACCACAACACATTAATGGTGACAGACAACGGTCTCCATATTGAAACCACAACACATTAATGGTGACAGGCAACAGTCTCCATATTTAAACCACAACATATTAATGGTGACAGGAAAAGGTCTCCATATTTAAACCACAACACATTAATGGTGACAGACAACGGTCTCCATATTTAAACCACAACACATTAATGGTGACAGGCAACGGTCTCCATATTTAAACCACAACACATTAATGGTGACAGGCAACGGTCTCCATATTTAAACCACAACATATTAATGGTGACAGACAACGGTCTCCATATTGAAACCACAACACATTAATGGTGACAGGCAACAGTCTCCATATTTAAACCACAACATATTAATGGTGACAGGAAAAGGTCTCCATATTTAAACCACAACACATTAATGGTGACAGGCAACGGTCTCCATATTTAAACCACAACACATTAATGGTGACAGGCAACGGTCTCCATATTTAAACCACAACATATTAATGGTGACAGGAAAAGGTCTCCATATTTAAACCACAACATATTAACATATTAATGGTGACAGGCAACGGTCTCCATATTTAAAACACAACACATTAATGGTGACAGGAAAAGGTCTCCATATTTAAACCACAACATATTAATGGTGACAGGAAAAGGTCTCCATATTTAAACCACAACATATTAATGGTGACAGGAAAAGGTCTCCATATTTAAACCACAACATATTAATGGTGACAGGCAACGGTCTCCATATTTAAACCACAACATATTAATGGTGACAGGAAACGGTCTCCATATTTAAACCACAACATATTAACATATTAATGGTGACAGGCAACGGTCTCCATATTTAAACCACAACATATTAATGGTGACAGGCAACGGTCTCCATATTTAAACCACAACATATTAATGGTGACAGGAAAAGGTCTCCATATTTAAACCACAACATATTAATGGTGACAGGCGAAGGTCTCCATATTTAAACCACAACATATTAATGGTGACAGGAAAAGGTCTCCATATTTAAACCACAACACATTAAGGGTGACAGACAACGGTCTCCATATTTAAACCACAACATATTAATGGTGACAGGAAAAGGTCTCCATATTTAAACCACAACATATTAATGGTGACAGGCGAAGGTCTCCATATTTAAACCACAACATATTAATGCCAATTTAGGCTTCATTAAATGAACCTCAACATGTTTGTAAATTCTGTTTTGGCTGTGATAACAGACCATAAGGACCGTTGGCTGTGATAACAGACCATAAGGATTGTTGGCTGTGATAACAGACCATAAGGATTGTTGGCTGTGATAACAGACCATAAGGACAGGACCGTTGGCTGTGATAACAGACCATAAGAACCGTTGGCTATGATAACAGACCATAAGGACCGTTGGCTGTGATAACAGACCATAAGGACCGTTGGCTGTGATAACAGACCATAAGGACCGTTGGCTGTGATAACAGACCATAAGGACCGTTGGCTGTGATAACAGACCATAAGGACCGTTGGCTGTGATAACAGACCATAAGGACCGGACCGTTGGCTTTGATAACAGACCATAAGGACCGTTGGCTGTGATAACAGACCATAAGGACCGTTGGCTGTGATAACAGACCATAAGGACCGTTGGCTGTGATAACAGACCATAAGGACCGTTGGCAGTAGATCACCTGCTGGGTTATTTGTAGCATTGGTCCGAGCGGTCTGTCTTGTCCGTAACAAAGCAGGGACGCCACAGGAAGTGAGGAGTAGGAAAACAAACGTTTATTTTAAAAGACAAACAGACAAATAACACTACTAGCTACAGGAGTTAGAGAGGAAGAGAGAATCCTACCGTCAAATACAGAGAGAGAATCCTACCGTCAAAATAAAGAGAGAAAAGAGAACGTTGCATAATTTGTTTGTTTATCCATCTTTAATACGAGGGTCCTCAGAGAAATCTCTTGTGCAGGGCTTTGTTCAAGATCACAAATGTTGTGCAACGTTACCCGAAAACAGCTTTTGCGACCTTAAAGATCAACTAGCGCCGGGGTGAAGTTTCCCCTAGGTACAGATCTAGGATCAGCTTGCCCTCCCGCAATCATAACCTTAACCGTTAGTGGGGAAAATGCTAAGCTGCCCCAGGATCAGCATTTAGGGGAAACTTCACCCCGGCTCCATGAGTCTGTTAATGCTGGACGTCACCACGGTTGAGAACACAGCGAGCTTGTAAACGTAGCCTACGTATGTAGCCACTTCTCAAAATGTCTGCCATACTGTCCTCATCGGCTGTGTGAATGTAGCCTCAGACGACCATCCTGACCGCTGAGCTCTCAGTTGGTCTCACTTCATTTCATCCGTGTAGCAAAACAGATTGTAAGCGTGTGATATCAGGATGGTCGTATGAGGTTAGGGTCAATGTATTCTCAAGATAAAAAGAGAGAAAAATAGGATGTATTCAAAACGTGAAGAAAGTAAAAAGGTTTTAGCTCCCACATAAACATTCAGTCACCAGGAAACAGGAAACAGGAAACAGGAAACACCTTTGCTTGTTTTTGTCTGTATTTCTTTCATTTTCTTATTTTTTCTGAACCCGAGAGAAAAATAAATTCCACGTCTGATTCATCAAGCTCAGGTTGTCTCGGATCGTTCGTTCATGTCAAACGACATGGATGGATCGGTTGCCTAGTAACGGAAGGCCAACCAACAGAGCAGAGAAAACAAACAACCAAATGTACATTTTTAGAACTAAAAGGTTTTTTTTTTCAACAACAAAAACAAAGAAGAAAAATGAATCAATCCAATGATCAGTTTAACAACAGATGTTACGGCACCCTATTCCCTCTATAGGGCACTACCAAAAGTTATAGTGCACTACCAGACGTAGTACACTATATAGGGAATAGGGTGCAATTTGGGAAGGAGATTGGATATTTGCATGGATCAGTCTGGTAACAGTCCTGCCAATATACACACACACAAACACAATGTAGTAATAGCGCTCACACACACACACATCTCTTTAGACAGAAACCACTTTAGACAGAAACCACTCACACATGGCGTATAGCACAGACTTCCAGACAAACCCCACCAGTCAGCCAGATCAACCCCAGAGTAGTATGGTGTGTGGTGGGGATCAGTTGACCGGGGTGTCTGTCAGTATCTGGAGGAGTTGGCATCATTTCCTCAAACATGGGGTGGGGGGCTTGGTCAGTGGAGGAGTGGTGTGTGTAGGGCAGGTGGGGAGAGAGAGAGGTGAGGCAGTGGAGGAGTGGAGGAGTGGTGTGTGTAGGGCAGGTGGGGAGAGAGAGAGGTGAGGCAGTGGAGGAGTGGTGTGTGTAGGGCAGGTGGGGAGAGAGAGAGGTGAGGCAGTGGAGGAGTGGTGTGTGTAGGGCAGGTGGGGAGAGAGAGAGGTGAGGCAGTGGAGGAGTGGTGTGTGTAGGGCAGGTGGGGAGAGAGGTGAGGCAGTGGAGGAGTGGAGGAGTGGTGTGTGTAGGGCAGGTGGGGAGAGAGAGAGGTGAGGCAGTGGAGGAGTGGTGTGTGTAGGGCAGGTGGGGAGAGAGAGAGGTGAGGCAGTGGAGGAGTAGTGTGTGTAGACCAGGTGGGGAGAGAGAGAGGTGAGGCAGTGGAGGAGTGGTGTGTGTAGGGCAGGTGGGGAGAGAGAGAGGTGAGGCAGTGGAGGAGTGGAGGAGTGGTGTGTGTAGGGCAGGTGGGGAGAGAGAGAGGTGAGGCAGTGGAGGAGTGGTGTGTGTAGGGCAGGTGGGGAGAGAGAGAGGTGAGGCAGTGGAGGAGTGGTGTGTGTAGGCCAGGTGGGGAGAGAGAGAGGTGAGGCAGTGGAGGAGTGGTGTGTGTAGGGCAGGTGGGGAGAGAGAGAGGTGTGTGTGTAGTTAGATAGAGGAGTGTGTGTGTAGTCAGATAGGGTCAGGGGGGGTGAGGACTATACATGTGTCTCTCAGGAGATGGTGGAGAACTCTTTGAGCAGGAGGTCCTGACTCAGTGTGTTCAGAGACACATTCTTCCTCACATTCAGACTGATGGAGCGAACCTAGAGAGAGAGAGAGGGGGAGAGAGAGAGAGGGGGAGAGAGAGGGGGAGAGAGAGGGAGAGAGAGAGAGGAGGGAGAGAGAGGGAGAGAGAGAGAGGGGGGAGAGAGAGAGAGAGGGGAGAGAGAGAGAGAGAGGGGGGGAGAGAGAGAGGGGGGGGAGACAGAGAGAGAGAGGGGGGGGGAGAGAGAGAGCGGGGGGGAGAGAGTGAGTAGGGGGAGAGAGAGAGAGAGGGGGGAGAGAGAGAGAGAGCGAGAGAGAGAGAGAGAGAGAGAGAGAGTGAGTAGGGGGAGAGAGAGAGAGAGAGAGAGAGAGAGAGAGAGAGAGAGAGAGAGAGAGAGAGAGAGAGAGAGAGAGAGGTAGAGTGTGAGTAGGGCAACAAAATAATTGTGATTTGACATGTAATAAAGATCAAAACACTTGGAATCCTAGAAATAGAATGATTAGAATTAAGAATAAAAGTGGAAAGCAGCATCGTTCTAGTTTGGAACAATCTGCCTGGATCTGACCTGACAGAACAGCAAATTAATAGTGAACCTGACAGAACAGCAAACTAATAGTGAACCTGACAGAACAGCAAACTAATAGTGAACCCGACAGAACAGCAAACTAATAGTGAACCCGGCAGAACAGCAAACTAATAGTGAACCTGACAGAACAGCAAACTAATAGTGAACCCGACAGAACAGCAAACTAATAGTGAACCCGACAGAAGAGCAAATTAATAGTGAACCTGACAGAACAGCAAACTAATAGTGAACCTGACAGAACAGCAAACTAATAGTGGACCTGACAGAACAGCAAACTAATAGTGAACCTGACAGAACAGCAAACTAATAGTGAACCTGACAGAACAGCAAACTAATAGTGAACCCGACAGAACAGCAAACTAATAGTGAACCCGACAGAACAGCAAACTAATAGTGAACCCGACAGAACAGCAAACTAATAGTGAACCCGACAGAACAGCAAACTAATAGTGAACCTGACAGAAGAGCAAATTAATAGTGAACCTGACAGAACAGCAAACTAATAGTGAACCTGACAGAACAGCAAACTAATAGTGAACCTGACAGAACAGCAAACTAATAGTGAACCCGACAGAACAGCAAACTAATAGTGAACCCGACAGAACAGCAAACTAATAGTGAACCCGACAGAACAGCAAACTAATAGTGAACCCGACAGAACAGCAAACTAATAGTGAACCTGACAGAAGAGCAAATTAATAGTGAACCTGACAGAACAGCAAACTAATAGTGAACCTGACAGAACAGCAAATTAATAGTGAACCTGACAGAACAGCAAACTATTAGTGAACCTGACAGAATAGCAAACTATTAGTGAACCTGACAGAACAGCAAACTATTAGTGAACCTGACAGAACAGCAAACTAATAGTGGACCTGACAGAACAGCAAACTAAAAGTGAACCCGACAGAACAGCAAACTAATAGTGAACCTGACAGAACAGCAAACTAATAGTGAACCCGACAGAACAGCAAACTAATCGTGAACCCGACAGAACAGCAAACTAATAGTGGACCTGACAGAACAGCAAACTAATAGTGAACCCGACAGAACAGCAAACTAATAGTGAACCCGACAGCGAGGAAGAACTGTGCTGCTTGATTGACAGGGGGCGGGGCTTGGTGTGAGGGAAGCAGTCACAAGAGGTCAGGGAGACGACAAAAACTGACGCTACAGTGGCGTTTCAAAATATTTCAATATTTTTGACAATTTGATGTGAATTCAACTAATTGTGCAGGACTATGAGTGAGACACCAACTTTACCAATACAAGCATGTATCATGTCCCATGTATCATGTCCCATGTATCATGTCCTTGGTACTGTGTGTGTTTATTCTGTTCCCTCTCACCAGTTCTTTAAAGAAGGCAGCCTCCTTGGGTTGTTCAGAGTATCTCTCAAACTGGTCCAGACCATCCTGCAGCTTCAGGGTCAACGTATCATAGTTGGACCGAACCACCTCCAATACCTACAGGGGGAGGGGGGGACATTTTGAAATAGATGGAGAGAGATGAGATATGGAAGAGAGAGAGAACAGTAGGGAAAGAGAGAGAGAGAAATAGGAAGATAGAGGGGGAGGAGAGAGATGGGAAGAGGAAACAAGGGGGAGGAGAGAGATGGGAAGAGGAAACAAGGGGGAGGAGAGAGTTCGGAAGAGGAAACAAGGGGGAGAGAGAGAGATGGGAAGAGGAAACAAGGGGGAGGAGAGAGATGGGAAGAGGAAACAAGGGGGAGAGAGAGAGATGGGAAGAGGAAACAAGGGGGAGAGAGAGAGATGGGAAGAGGAAACAAGGGGGAGAGAGAGAGAGATGGGAAGAGGAAACAAGGGGGAGAGAGAGAGATGGGAAGAGGAAACAAGGGGGAGAGAGAGAGATGGGAAGAGGAAACAAGGAGGAGAGAGAGAGAGATGGGAAGATGAAACAAGGGGGAGAGAGAGAGATGGGAAGAGGAAACAAGGGGGAGAGAGAGAGATGGGAAGAGGAAACAAGGGGGAGAGAGAGAGATGGGAAGAGGAAACAAGGGGGAGAGAGATAGATGGGAAGAGGAAACAAGGGGGGGAGAGAGATGGGAAGATGAAACAAGGGGGAGAGAGAGAGCGGTAGGGGGAGAGAGAGAGTGGTAGGGAGAGAGATGAAGAGAAGAGAGATGGGCAAGAGACAGAGAATGTTAGGGGAAGAGAGAAAGGGGGGGATAAAGAGGAGCAGAGAGAGGGGGAGGAGAGAGATGGGAAGAGGAAATGAGAGAGAGAGGAGCGAGAGAGAGAGGAGCGAGAAAGAGAGAATGAGAGAGATTTTATTACAATGTATATTATTTTATTACAATGTATGTTATCTTATTACAATATATATTGTATACATTGCTGCATGGCAATATTGATGCAATGTGTTTCATACCAATAAAGCAGCTTGAATTTGAATTTGAGAAAGAAGGGGAGAGGAGGATGGAGAGGAGAGAGAAAGAGAGAAGGATGGAGAGGAGAGAGAAAGAAGGATGGAGAGGAGAGAGAAAGAGAGAAGGATGGAGAGGAGAGAGAGAGAGAAGGATGGAGAGGAGAGAGAGAGAAAGAGAGAAAGAAAGAAAGAGAGACAGAGAAGGATGGAGAGGAGAGAGAGAGAAGGATGGAGAGGAGAGAGAAAGAGAGAAGGATGGAGAGGAGAGAGAGAGAGAGAAGGATGGAGAGGAGAGAGAAGGATGGAGAGGAGAGAAAGAGAGAAAGAAAGAAAGAGAAGGATGGAGAGGAGAGAGAGAGAGAGAAGGATGGAGAGGAGAGAGAGAGAGAGAAGGATGGAGAGGAGAGAGAGAGAGAAAGAGAGAAAGAAAGAAAGAGAGAGAGAGACAGAGAAGGATGGAGAGGAGAGAGAGAGAAGGAAGGAGAGGAGAGAGAGAGAGAAGGGATGGAGAGGAGAGAGCGAAGGAAGGAGAGGAGAGAGCGAAGGAAGGAGAGGAGAGAGAAGGAAGGAGAGGAGAGAGAGAGAGAAGGAAGGAGAGGAGAGAGAGAGAGAAGGAAGGAGAGGAGAGAGAGAGAGAAGGAAGGAGAGGAGAGAGAGAGAGAAGGAAGGAGAGGAGAGAGAGAAGGGTGGAGAGGAGAGAGAGAAGGAAGGAGAGGAGAGAGAGAAGGAAGGAGAGGAGAGAGAGAAGGAAGGAGAGGAGAGAGAGAAGGAAGGAGAGATGAGATAGAGAGAAGGAAGGAGAGGAGAGAGAGAGAGAGAGAGAGAGAGAGAGAAGGAAGGAGAGGAGAGAGAGAGAAGGATGGAGAGGAGAGAGAAGGAAGGAGAGGAGAGAGAAGGATGGAGAGGAGAGAGAGAGAGAAGGAAGGAGAGGAGAGAGAAGGATGGAGAGGAGAGGAGAGAGAGAAGGATGAGAGAGAGAGAGAGAGAGAGAGAGAGAGAAGGATGGAGAGAGAGAGAGAGAGAGAGAGAAGGGTGGAGAGAGAGAGAGAAGGAAGGAGAGGAGAGAGAGAGAGAGAGAAGGATGGAGAGAGAGAGAGGAGGATGGAGAGGAAAGAGAGGAGGATGGAGAGGAGAGAGAAGGATGGAGAGAGAGAGAGGAGGATGGAGAGGAAAGAGAGGAGGATGGAGAGGAGAGAGAGGAGAGAGAGGCTACCCTGCTGTCTCCTGTTAATTATCATATTAGTTTTTTCCTTTATTTGATTCTTTCTTGTTTAACATTGATCTGTCTCTCCTCTCTGCTACATCTGTTTAACAGTGATCTGTCTCTCCTCTCTGCTACACCTGTTTAACAGTGATCTGTCTCTCCTCTCTGCTACACCTGTTTAACAGTGATCTGTCTCTCCTCTCTGCTACACCTGTTTAACAGTGATCTGTCTCTCCTTTCCTCTCTGCTGCACCTGTTTAACAGTGATCTGTCTCTCCTCTCTGCTACACCTGTTTAACAGTGATCTGTCTCTCCTCTCTGCTACACCTGTTTAACAGTGATCTGTCTCTCCTCTCTGCTACACCTGTTTAACAGTGATCTGGTCTCTCCTCTCTGCTACACCTGTTTAACAGTGATCTGTCTCTCCTTTCATTCTGCTACACCTGTTTAACAGTGATCTGTCTCTCCTTTCATTCTGCTGCACCTGTTTAACAGTGATCTGTCTCTCCTCTCTGCTGCACCTGTTTAACAGTGATCTGTCTCTCCTCTCTGCTACACCTGTTAACAGTGATCTGTCTCTCCTCTCTGCTACACCTGTTTAACAGTGATCTGTCTCTCCTCTCTGCTACACCTGTTTAACAGTGATCTGTCTCTCCTCTCTGCTGCACCTGTTTAACAGTGATCTGTCTCTCCTCTCTGCTACACCTGTTTAACAGTGATCTGTCTCTCCTCTCTGCTACACCTGTTTAACAGTGATCTGTCTCTCCTTTCATTCTGCTACACTTGTTTAACAGTGATCTGTCTCTCCTCTCTGCTACACTTGTTTAACAGTGATCTGTCTCTCCTCTCTGCTACACCTGTTTAACAGTGATCTGTCTCTCCTTTCATTCTGCTGCACCTGTTTAACAGTGATCTGTCTCTCCTCTCTGCTACACCTGTTTAACAGTGATCTGTCTCTCCTCTCTGCTACACCTGTTTAACAGTGATCTGTCTCTCCTCTCTGCTACACCTGTTTAACAGTGATCTGGTCTCTCCTCTCTGCTACACCTGTTTAACAGTGATCTGTCTCTCCTTTCATTCTGCTACACCTGTTTAACAGTGATCTGTCTCTCCTTTCATTCTGCTGCACCTGTTTAACAGTGATCTGTCTCTCCTCTCTGCTGCACCTGTTTAACAGTGATCTGTCTCTCCTCTCTGCTACACCTGTTAACAGTGATCTGTCTCTCCTCTCTGCTACACCTGTTTAACAGTGATCTGTCTCTCCTCTCTGCTACACCTGTTTAACAGTGATCTGTCTCTCCTCTCTGCTGCACCTGTTTAACAGTGATCTGTCTCTCCTCTCTGCTACACCTGTTTAACAGTGATCTGTCTCTCCTCTCTGCTACACCTGTTTAACAGTGATCTGTCTCTCCTTTCATTCTGCTACACTTGTTTAACAGTGATCTGTCTCTCCTCTCTGCTACACTTGTTTAACAGTGATCTGTCTCTCCTCTCTGCTACACCTGTTTAACAGTGATCTGTCTCTCCTTTCATTCTGCTGCACCTGTTTAACAGTGATCTGTCTCTCCTCTCTGCTACACCTGTTTAACAGTGATCTGTCTCTCCTCTCTGCTACACCTGTTTAACAGTGATCTGTCTCTCCTCTCTGCTACACCTGTTTAACAGTGATCTGTCTCTCCTTTCATTCTGCTACACCTGTTTAACAGTGATCTGTCTCTCCTTTCATTCTGCTGCACCTGTTTAACAGTGATCTGTCTCTCCTCTCTGCTGCACCTGTTTAACAGTGATCTGTCTCTCCTCTCTGCTACACCTGTTAACAGTGATCTGTCTCTCCTCTCTGCTACACCTGTTTAACAGTGATCTGTCTCTCCTCTCTGCTACACCTGTTTAACAGTGATCTGTCTCTCCTCTCTGCTGCACCTGTTTAACAGTGATCTGTCTCTCCTCTCTGCTACACCTGTTTAACAGTGATCTGTCTCTCCTTTCCTCTCTGCTGCACCTGTTTAACAGTGATCTGTCTCTCCTCTCTGCTACACCTGTTTAACAGTGATCTGTCTCTCCTCTCTGCTACACCTGTTTAACAGTGATCTGTCTCTCCTCTCTGCTACACCTGTTTAACAGTGATCTGGTCTCTCCTCTCTGCTACACCTGTTTAACAGTGATCTGTCTCTCCTTTCATTCTGCTACACCTGTTTAACAGTGATCTGTCTCTCCTTTCATTCTGCTGCACCTGTTTAACAGTGATCTGTCTCTCCTCTCTGCTGCACCTGTTTAACAGTGATCTGTCTCTCCTCTCTGCTACACCTGTTAACAGTGATCTGTCTCTCCTCTCTGCTACACCTGTTTAACAGTGATCTGTCTCTCCTCTCTGCTACACCTGTTTAACAGTGATCTGTCTCTCCTCTCTGCTGCACCTGTTTAACAGTGATCTGTCTCTCCTCTCTGCTACACCTGTTTAACAGTGATCTGTCTCTCCTCTCTGCTACACCTGTTTAACAGTGATCTGTCTCTCCTCTCTGCTACACCTGTTTAACAGTGATCTGTCTCTCCTCTCTGCTACACTTGTTTAACAGTGATCTGTCTCTCCTCTCTGCTACACCTGTTTAACAGTGATCTGTCTCTCCTTTCATTCTGCTGCACCTGTTTAACAGTGATCTGTCTCTCCTCTCTGCTACACCTGTTTAACAGTGATCTGTCTCTCCTCTCTGCTACACCTGTTTAACAGTGATCTGTCTCTCCTCTCTGCTACACCTGTTTAACAGTGATCTGTCTCTCCTTTCATTCTGCTACACCTGTTTAACAGTGATCTGTCTCTCCTTTCATTCTGCTGCACCTGTTTAACAGTGATCTGTCTCTCCTCTCTGCTGCACCTGTTTAACAGTGATCTGTCTCTCCTCTCTGCTACACCTGTTAACAGTGATCTGTCTCTCCTCTCTGCTACACCTGTTTAACAGTGATCTGTCTCTCCTCTCTGCTACACCTGTTTAACAGTGATCTGTCTCTCCTCTCTGCTGCACCTGTTTAACAGTGATCTGTCTCTCCTCTCTGCTACACCTGTTTAACAGTGATCTGTCTCTCCTCTCTGCTACACCTGTTTAACAGTGATCTGCTCTGTTTAACAGTGATCTGTCTTTCATTCTGCTACACTTGTTTAACAGTGATCTGTCTCTCCTCTCTGCTACACTTGTTTAACAGTGATCTGTCTCTCCTTTCATTCTGCTGCACCTGTTTAACAGTGATCTGTCTCTCCTCTCTGCTACACCTGTTTAACAGTGATCTGTCTCTCCTCTCTGCTACACTTGTTTAACAGTGATCTGTCTCTCCTCTCTGCTACACCTGTTTAACAGTGATCTGTCTCTCCTTTCATTCTGCTGCACCTGTTTAACAGTGATCTGTCTCTCCTCTCTGCTACACCTGTTAAACAGTGATCTGTCTCTCCTCTCTGCTACACTTGTTTAACAGTGATCTGTCTCTCCTCTCTGCTACACCTGTTTAACAGTGATCTGTCTCTCCTCTCTGCTACACCTGTTTAACAGTGATCTGTCTCTCCTCTCTGCTACACCTGTTTAACAGTGATCTGTCTCTCCTCTCTGCTACACCTGTTTAACAGTGATCTGTCTCTCCTCTCTGCTACACCTGTTTAACAGTGATCTGTCTCTCCTCTCTGCTACACCTGTTTAACAGTGATCTGTCTCTCCTCTCTGCTACACCTGTTTAACAGTGATCTGTCTCTCCTTTCATTCTGCTGCACCTGTTTAACAGTGATCTGTCTCTCCTCTCTGCTACACCTGTTTAACAGTGATCTGTCTCTCCTCTCTGCTACACCTGTTTAACAGTGATCTGTCTCTTATTTCAAACAAGGAAGGGGAATAGATGAGACAGTAAACAGGAATAGAGGAGAAGTCTCTCTAAAAGAGAGGAGAGGATGTCTGGAACGATTCTCCACTGGTTCTCCATACATCTCTCACTCTGTCTCACACGCACAGAGAACCAGAATAGTTATTTTACAAGGAACAACACGTTTTCAGCCAGCTGTGAAGAATGCACAACGACACATGAACAAACTCCTGTATCACGCTGAGAGGAGAGAGAGGCACTCAACACACACTAAATATTACACACACGGGAGCACACAAACACACAACGCAGTTTCCTTACACTCAACCACACACACACACAAACACAGTGAAAACCGTGAGTCTTGATTCTCCCAGAGACAGGAAATGTGAGACGGGACTGGAGCAACACGTTTCTTCTCCTTTGTCCTGATAAATGTTACCACCAGGGGAAGTGCTGTTGTTTTTACTTCTACATCTGATGGTAAACTACTGAAATATTAATCTACACTACCTCTCTCTCTCGCTCTCCATCTCAGTCTCTCTTCACTTCTCTCCCTACAACGACAACGCTGGGATTAATGGAGTGTGTGTGTGTGTGTGTGTGTGTGTGTGTGTGTGTGTTATCCTCTTATGGAGAAAGGGGGGGGGGTAAGATGCATGTGTTTATTCAAATGTATAAATGCAAGGATGTGGAGAAGGATAGAGGGGTAGAGGGAGGGAGGAACAGAGAGCAAGAGAGAGCCAGAGAGAGACAGAGAGAGAGGCAGAGAGAGACCCCTGATAGAGACACACCCTGATAGATAAACATGTGCACCAAAATAATACCAAAACGTACGCTAGTTTTATCGACATCCAAAAAGCATTTGATTCTATTTGGCATACAGGACTGTTCTACAAAGTTATTGAAAGTGGTGTAGGGGGTAAAACATGACATAATTAAATCAATGTATACTGGCAATACGTGCAGCATCAAAATTGGTAAGAAAATAACAGAATTCTTTCACCAGAGAGGGGGCGTTCGCCAGGGTTGCAATCTGAGCCCTGCACTCTTTAATATTTACATCAACGAATTGGCCACTATTGTAGAAAAATCCTCAGCCGCTGGTGTTAGTCTCCACAGTTCAGAGGTTAAATGCCTGCTATTCGCAGATGACCTATGCCTGCTGTCACCCACAGCACATGGCCTACAGCAGAGCCTGGACCTGCTAGAGCAGTACTGCCAGACCTGGGCCCTGGGAGTAAACACCCACAGCACCTGGCCTACAGCAGAGCCTGGACCTGCTAGAGCAGTACTGCCAGACCTGGGCCCTGGCAGTAAAACCCCAAAAATACACAAATAATGATTTTCCAGAGAAGATTCAGATATCAGGGAATTAGACCAAAGTTCTCAATTGGTACAAAATATAGAGAGTACTGCACGCACTACAATTACTTAGGCCAGACAATATGTATTAACTGGTTAACGGATCCCCCCCCCCCCTCTCTGAAAAGTGGCTAGCGAGCGGCAGCCCCACTCTAGCAGTCCTTTATCACTGTGTTCTCGGCTACATGAACAACAGGATACACATTACATTTCAGACTGATTTTCACATGATTATTAATACACAAATGAACATTATTCACATGGAATACTGCATTCCATTAAACATCAGTCAAAAAGAGCAATGTCTGAATGTATTATCAGTTCATTAACCTACTTAATTGTATAACAACACAAATTCAACAATGATTTGACAGTAATCGTAATCAAATTAAAATGTTGATGCATAATAACGAGTTCATTACCTGAATGCATCTCTATAGCCTGGGCTTTAACAAAATATTAATACGAATGGGATTAGGTCCTCCCATAGTCTAGGCCTTGTAGAAACAGGGTCATTAAGTTAGGCCTGCCTAATGAACGAGGCACTGGGAAGAAATACATACATCCAGCCAGAGTATCACCTATCATCATCAAAATAAAAATGTTCATAACATGCACAATTAGAAGCATCCATCTATATAGAGAAAGCGTGACGAAATTCGAGCCCAGTAACTTTGCTCAGCGCCTCCTCCTTCGATTGTCTCGTCTGGCTGCCAACAAACAGCCCCCACCTGCTGATCTGCACCTTGTCTGTCCGTGGCTCTGGCGTGGCTCTCCGTGGCTCTGGCGTGGCTCTGGCGTGGCTCTGGCGTGGCTCTGGCGTGGCTCTGGCGTGGCTCTGGCGCGGCTCTGGCGTGGCTCTGGCGTGGCTCTGGCGCGGCTCTGGCGCGGCTCTGGCGTGGCTCTGGCGCGTCTCTCCGTGGCTCTGGCGTGGCTCTGGCGCGGCTCTGGCGCGGCTCTGGCGCGGCTCTGGACATGCTAGCTATTCTCCGCGGCGCATCATCACTTCAGACGCGTTCCGTCGTGGTGTTTTCGGTTGGCCTACTACTGGTAGTACCGGTGAAATGTACGGTATGACTCGTAATTCACCATACAGACGACACACTTCCATTTCATCCACCATCTTGACTTCAATTTGGTCGTCCAACATACTATCAGAGTCTTCGCCGATGACTAACCTGGTCTCTGGCCAGTCAATCGGTTTAATTACATTGATGACTGACCTGGTCTCTGGCCAGTCAATCAGTTTAATTACATTGATGACTGACCTGATCTCTGGCCAGTCAATCAGTTTAATTACATTGATGACTGACCTGGTCTCTGGCCAGTCAATCAGTTTAATTACATTGATGACTGACCTGATCTCTGGCCAGTCAATCAGTTTAATTACATTGATGACTGACCTGATCTCTGGCCAGTCAATCGGTTTAATTACATTGATGACTGACCTGGTCTCTGGCCAGTCAATCAGTTTAATTACATTGATGACTGACCTGATCTCTGGCCAGTCAATCGGTTTAATTACATTGATGACTGACCTGGTCTCTGGCCAGTCAATCAGTTTAATTACATTGATGACTGACCTGATCTCTGGCCAGTCAATCAGTTTAATTACATTGATGACTGACCTGGTCTCTGGCCAGTCAATCAGTTTAATTACATTGATGACTGACCTGATCTCTGGCCAGTCAATCAGTTTAATTACATTGATGACTGACCTGATCTCTGGCCAGTCAATCGGTTTAATTACATTGATGACTGACCTGGTCTCTGGCCAGTCAATCGGTTTAATTACATTGATGACTGACCTGATCTCTGGCCAGTCAATCAGTTTAATTACATTGATGACTGACCTGATCTCTGGCCAGTCAATCAGTTTAATTACATTGATGACTGACCTGATCTCTGGCCAGTCAATCAGTTTAATTACATTGATGACTGACCTGGTCTCTGGCCAGTCAATCGGTTTAATTACATTGATGACTGACCTGATCTCTGGCCAGTCAATCGGTTTAATTACATTGTTGTTTCGTCTATTAAATCGCTTCTAATAGATCTGAAAATGACGTCCTAACCATGAATTTAACGGACTGTTTGTTTATAATGAGGGGCGTCCCACGTTGAACCTGGACACATAAATAGTAGGAATTTGCGCTGGCTTCAGCCATGACGGCACGAGAGAGAAATGAAACATCTGCACGGCGCCTGTAGGTGCCAGCGTGTGTTTCACTGTCCAATCAGAGGCTGGAACATGATCCCAGTGGGTGATCGGGGGCTGTTTGGTGTCTTGGCATCAACTTGGGGAAGCCTCAAGGGAGAGCAGCGAGTGCATTATAAACAAAGAGCTGCATATACTGGCCAAAAAATAACATCAGATTTATTTTCAGGTTGTGGAGAAAAGTGAGGCATCTGTTAAACAGTAAGTAAACTTTGTCCGGACTAATTGAATGTGTCATTTAACCAATTGCACTTTATGGCAGCGAGTTGTGGTGTCCACTTGCAAAACAAGATTTCACCAAATGGGACAGACACCTCATTGAAACCCTCATTATAAAGCTGACAGTTTGCACTTTAACCTCATAGTGTGGTGTGGTGTATGGTGTGTGTGTGGTGTGGGTGGGGTGTGTGTGGTGTGTTGTGGTGTGTGTGTGTGTGTGTGTGTGGGGTGTGGTGTGTGTGTGTGTGGTGTGGTGTAGGGTATGGTGTGTGTGTGGTGTGGGTGGGGTGGGGTGTGTGTGGTGTGGTGTGGTGTGGTATGGTGTGGTGTGGTGTGGTGTGGTGTGTGGTGTGGTGTGGGTGGTGTGTGGTGTGTGGTATGGTGTGTGGTGTGGTGTGTGGTGTATTGTGGGTGTTTTAGTACCAGAAATCCTCAAAAGGATGGTGAAACAAGGTAAATTGGGACAAGTGGGGAACAGTAATAACATCAAGTAAAACTGGAATTATAACTTCAAACTAATTATAAATATCCATAAACAAACTTCTTATAGCTCATCAGACACAGGTTCAGGGTTACAATTAAAAGTTAAGGGTTAGATTTAGGGTTAGTGGTTAAGATTCTGGATGGGAATCAATTCCCCACAAGTATAGAAATATAACATTGTGTGTGCGTGTGTGCGTGTGTGGGATGAGATATAGGGATGTATATTATAGTGAAGCTGGTTCATTTGAATGCTGTGTGTTCAGGGTGCTATTCATCTTCTACTGTCACCACTGGGGAGATGGAGGGATGGAGAGGAGAGGCAGAGAAATGCCAAGAGAGGAAGGAGATGGAGGAGAGGTTTCACACCTTATTAAGAGAGGAGAGGGAGAGAGGAGGAGAGAGAGGAGGAGAGGGAGAAGAGAGAGAGAGAGGAGGAGAGGGAGAAGAGAGAGGAGGAGAGGGAGAAGAGAGAGAGGAGGAGAGGAAGAAGAGAGAGAGGAGGAGAGGAAGAAGAGAGAGAGAGGAGGAGAGGGAGGAGAGAGGAGGAGAGTCACTAGAGAGAGATAACAGGAGAGGGAGAAGAGAGAGAGAGAGAGAGAGGAGGAGGAGAGGGAGAAGAGAGAGATAACAGGAGAGGGAGAAGAGAGAGAGAGAGAGAGAGAGGGGAGAAGAGAGAGATAACAGAAGAGAGAAAGAGGGAGAGAGAGAGAGAGAGGAGGAGAGGGAGAAGAGAGAGAGAGGAGGAGAGGGAGAAGAGAGAGAGGAGGAGAGGGAGAAGAGAGAGAGAGGAGGAGAGGGAGATGAGAGAGAGGAGGAGAGGGAGATGAGAGAGAGGAGGAGAGGGAGAAGAGAGAGAGGAGAGAGAAGAGAGAGAGGAGGAGAGGGAGAAGAGAGAGAGGAGGAGAGGGAGAAGAGAGAGAGAGGATGAGAGGGAGAAGAGAGAGAGAGGAGGGAGAAGAGAGAGAGGAGGAGAGGGAGAAGAGAGAGGAGGAGAGGGAGAAGAGAGAGAGGAGGAGAGGGAGATGAGAGAGAGGAGGAGAGGGAGAAGAGAGAGAGGAGAGGGAGAAGAGAGAGAGGAGAGAGAAGAGAGAGAGGAGGAGAGGGAGAAGAGAGAGAGAGGAGGGAGAAGAGAGAGAGAGGAGGGAGAAGAGAGAGAGGAGGAGAGGGAGAAGAGAGAGAGGAGGAGAGGGAGAAGAGAGAGAGGAGGAGAGGGAGAAGAGAGAGAGGAGGAGAGGGAGAAGAGAGCGAGGAGGAGAGGGAGGAAGGAAGAGGAGCCATAAGAAGGAGAGGGAAAGAGAGGAGGTGGTGTGACAGAGAGTGAGTGAGTGAGTGAGTGAGTGTGTGTGTGTGTGTGTGTGTGTGTGTGAGGTAGAGAGGTTACCATCTGTAGGCTGTCTCTACTGCAGCACCACCTGGCTCAATCAGACTGGCTAGCAAAGGCTAATGAACACACCTGTCCTCTCCTGCGCCAACAAACCATCCCCTCGCAAGCCAAGTCCCGGCCCATTTCCCTCAGTCAGAAGGCTGTGTCAGGGTCAGTCCCACTACAGGCTGCAGCAGCACCAGACCTACACAACCTGGCCTGGCAGCCTGGAGAGAAAACTTTACACACACGTCTGATGAAGAAGGAAACTATGGCTGGAGTCCTACATGGCTCCCTACTTCGTATGTAGTGTACTACTTCTTGCCATTTGGGACTCATTCAACCTACAACTTTACATTACAGTCACGTCTAATGAGGAAATTCAAATCTCATCTAAAGGTCAAAGGTCATTGACGTCATTTGACTTAAAAGTATTCTCTTCTTGTTGGGAATACATCCGGGAGATATCAGCTGAGAGGTAATTGGTGTGTGTAATGACAGAATCTCTCTCTCTCTCTCTGTGTAATGACAGAATCTCTCTCTCTCTCTGTGTAATGACAGAATCTCTCTCTCTCTGTGTAATGACAGAATCTCTCTCTCTCTGTGTAATGACAGAATCACTCTCTCTCTGTGTAATGAGATAATCTCTCTCTCTCTGTGTAATGACATAATCTCTCTCTCTCTGTGTAATTACAATCTCTCTCTCTCTCTGTGTAATGACAGAATTTCTCTCTCTCTCTGTGTAATGACAGAATATCTCTCTCTCTGTGTAATGACAGAATATCTCTCTCTCTCTCTGTGTAATGACAGAATATCTCTCTCTCTCTGTGTAATGACAGAATCTCTCTCTCTCTCTGTGTAATGACAGAATCGCTCTCTCTCTGTGTAATGACAGAATATCTCTCTCTCTCTGTGTAATGACAGAATCTCTCTCTCTCTGTGTAATGACAGAATATCTCTCTCTCTCTCTGTAATGACATAATCTCTCTCTCTGTGTAATGACAGAATTTCTCTCTCTCTGTGTAATGACATAATCTCTCTCTCTCTCTGTGTAATGACATAATCTCTCTCTCTGTGTAATGACAGAATATCTCTCTCTGTGTAATGACATAATCTCTCTCTCTGTGTAATGACATAATCTCTCTCTCTCTCTGTGTAATGACAGAATCGCTCTCTCTCTGTGTAATGACAGAATATCTCTCTCTCTCTGTGTAATGACAGAATCTCTCTCTCTCTGTGTAATGACAGAATATCTCTCTCTCTCTCTCTGTAATGACATAATCTCTCTCTCTGTGTAATGACAGAATTTCTCTCTCTCTGTGTAATGACATAATCTCTCTCTCTCTCTGTGTAATGACATAATCTCTCTCTCTGTGTAATGACAGAATATCTCTCTCTGTGTAATGACATAATCTCTCTCTCTGTGTAATGACATAATCTCTCTCTCTGTGTAATGACAAAATATCTCTCTCTCTCTGTGTAATGACAGAATCTCTCTCTCTGTGTAATGACAGAATATCTCTCTCTCTCTGTGTAATGACATAATCTCTCTCTCTCTGTAATGACAGAATCTTTCTCTCTGTGTGTAATGACAGAATATCTCTCTCTCTCTGTGTAATGACAGAATCTCTCTCTCTCTCTGTGTAATGACAGAATATCTCTCTCTCTCTCTGTGTAATGACATAATCTCTCTCTCTGTGTAATGACAGAATTTCTCTCTCTCTGTGTAATGACATAATCTCTCTCTCTGTGTAATGACAGAATATCTCTCTCTCTCTGTGTAATGACATAATCTCTCTCTCTGTGTAATGACATAATCTCTCTCTCTGTGTAATGACAGAATATCTCTCTCTCTCTGTGTAATGACAGAATATCTCTCTCTCTCTCTGTGTAATGACAGAATATCTCTCTCTCTCTGTGTAATGACAGAATCTCTCTCTCTCTGTGTAATGACAGAATATCTCTCTCTCTCTCTGTGTAATGACATAATCTCTCTCTCTGTGTAATGACAGAATCTCTTTCTCTCTGTGTAATGACAGAATATCTCTCTCTCTTTCTGTGTAATGACATAATCTCTCTCTCTGTGTAATGACAGAATCTCTCTCTCTCTGTGTAATGACAGAATCTCTCTCTCTGTGTGTAATGACATAATCTCTCTCGCTGTGTAATGACATAATCTCTCTCTCTGTGTAATGACAGAATCTCTCTCTCTCTGTGTAATGACAGAATCTCTCTCTCTCTGTGTAATGACATAATCTCTCTCGCTGTGTAATGACAGAATCTCTCTCTCTGTGTAATGACAGAATCTCTCTCTCTCTCTGTGTAATGACATAATCTCTCTCTCTGTGTAATGACAATCTCTCTCGCTGTGTAATGACATAATCTCTCTCTCTGTGTAATGACATAATCTCTCTCTCTCTCTGTGTAATGACATAATCTCTCTCTCTGTGTAATGACAGAATCTCTCTCTCTCTGTGTAATGTCAGAATCTCTCTCTCTCTGTGTAATGACAGAATATCTCTCTCTCTCTGTGTAATGACAGAATCTCTCTCTCTCTCTGTGTAATGACAGAATCGCTCTCTCTCTGTGTAATGACAGAATATCTCTCTCTCTCTGTGTAATGACAGAATCTCTCTCTCTGTGTAATGACAGAATATCTCTCTCTCTCTCTGTAATGACATAATCTCTCTCTCTGTGTAATGACAGAATTTCTCTCTCTCTGTGTAATGACAGAATATCTCTCTCTCTCTCTGTGTAATGACAGAATATCTCTCTCTCTCTGTGTAATGACAGAATCTCTCTCTCTCTCTGTGTAATGACAGAATTGCTCTCTCTCTGTGTAATGACAGAATATCTCTCTCTCTCTGTGTAATGCCAGAATCTCTCTCTCTCTGTGTAATGACAGAATATCTCTCTCTCTCTCTGTAATGACATAATCTCTCTCTCTGTGTAATGACAGAATTTCTCTCTCTCTGTGTAATGACATAATCTCTCTCTCTCTCTGTGTAATGACATAATCTCTCTCTCTGTGTAATGACAGAATATCTCTCTCTGTGTAATGACATAATCTCTCTCTCTGTGTAATGACATAATCTCTCTCTCTGTGTAATGACAAAATATCTCTCTCTCTCTGTGTAATGACAGAATCTCTCTCTCTCTGTGTAATGACAGAATATCTCTCTCTCTCTGTGTAATGACATAATCTCTCTCTCTCTGTAATGACAGAATCTTTCTCTCTCTGTGTAATGACAGAATATCTCTCTCTCTCTGTGTAATGACAGAATCTCTCTCTCTCTGTGTGTAATGACAGAATATCTCTCTCTCTCTGTGTAATGACATAATCTCTCTCTCTGTGTAATGACAGAATTTCTCTCTCTCTGTGTAATGACATAATCTCTCTCTCTGTGTAATGACAGAATATCTCTCTCTCTCTGTGTAATGACATAATCTCTCTCTCTGTGTAATGACATAATCTCTCTCTCTGTGTAATGACAGAATATCTCTCTCTCTCTGTGTAATGACAGAATATCTCTCTCTCTCTCTGTGTAATGACAGAATATCTCTCTCTCTCTGTGTAATGACAGAATCTCTCTCTCTCTGTGTAATGACAGAATATCTCTCTCTCTTTCTGTGTAATGACATAATCTCTCTCTCTGTGTAATGACAGAATCTCTCTCTCTCTGTGTAATGACAGAATCTCTCTCTCTGTGTGTAATGACATAATCTCTCTCGCTGTGTAATGACATAATCTCTCTCTCTGTGTAATGACAGAATCTCTCTCTCTCTGTGTAATGACAGAATCTCTCTCTCTCTGTGTAATGACATAATCTCTCTCGCTGTGTAATGACAGAATCTCTCTCTCTGTGTAATGACAGAATCTCTCTCTCTCTGTGTAATGACATAATCTCTCTCTCTGTGTAATGACAATCTCTCTCGCTGTGTAATGACATAATCTCTCTCTCTGTGTAATGACATAATCTCTCTCTCTCTCTGTGTAATGACATAATCTCTCTCTCTGTGTAATGACAGAATCTCTCTCTCTCTGTGTAATGTCAGAATCTCTCTCTCTCTGTGTAATGACAGAATATCTCTCTCTCTCTGTGTAATGACAGAATCTCTCTCTCTCTCTGTGTAATGACAGAATCGCTCTCTCTCTGTGTAATGACAGAATATCTCTCTCTCTCTGTGTAATGACAGAATCTCTCTCTCTCTCTGTGTAATGACAGAATCTCTCTCTCTGTGTAATGACAGAATATCTCTCTCTCTCTCTGTAATGACATAATCTCTCTCTCTGTGTAATGACAGAATTTCTCTCTCTCTGTGTAATGACAGAATATCTCTCTCTCTCTCTGTGTAATGACAGAATATCTCTCTCTCTCTGTGTAATGACAGAATCTCTCTCTCTCTCTGTGTAATGACAGAATTGCTCTCTCTCTGTGTAATGACAGAATATCTCTCTCTCTCTGTGTAATGACAGAATCTCTCTCTCTGTGTAATGACAGAATATCTCTCTCTCTCTCTGTAATGACATAATCTCTCTCTCTGTGTAATGACAGAATTTCTCTCTCTCTGTGTAATGACAGAATATCTCTCTCTCTCTCTGTGTAATGACAGAATATCTCTCTCTCTCTGTGTAATGACAGAATCTCTCTCTCTCTCTGTGTAATGACAGAATTGCTCTCTCTCTGTGTAATGACAGAATATCTCTCTCTCTCTGTGTAATGCCAGAATCTCTCTCTCTCTGTGTAATGACAGAATATCTCTCTCTCTCTCTGTAATGACATAATCTCTCTCTCTGTGTAATGACAGAATTTCTCTCTCTCTGTGTAATGACATAATCTCTCTCTCTCTCTGTGTAATGACATAATCTCTCTCTCTGTGTAATGACAGAATATCTCTCTCTGTGTAATGACATAATCTCTCTCTCTGTGTAATGACATAATCTCTCTCTCTGTGTAATGACAAAATATCTCTCTCTCTCTGTGTAATGACAGAATATCTCTCTCTCTCTGTGTAATGACAGAATCTCTCTCTCTCTCTCTGTAATGACAGAATCTCTCTCTCTGTGTAATGACAGAATATCTCTCTCTCTCTCTGTAATGACATAATCTCTCTCTCTGTGTAATGACAGAATTTCTCTCTCTCTGTGTAATGACAGAATATCTCTCTCTCTCTCTGTGTAATGACAGAATATCTCTCTCTCTCTGTGTAATGACAGAATCTCTCTCTCTCTCTGTGTAATGACAGAATTGCTCTCTCTCTGTGTAATGACAGAATATCTCTCTCTCTCTGTGTAATGACAGAATCTCTCTCTCTGTGTAATGACAGAATATCTCTCTCTCTCTCTGTAATGACATAATCTCTCTCTCTGTGTAATGACAGAATTTCTCTCTCTCTGTGTAATGACAGAATATCTCTCTCTCTCTCTGTGTAATGACAGAATATCTCTCTCTCTCTGTGTAATGACAGAATCTCTCTCTCTCTCTGTGTAATGACAGAATTGCTCTCTCTCTGTGTAATGACAGAATATCTCTCTCTCTCTGTGTAATGCCAGAATCTCTCTCTCTCTGTGTAATGACAGAATATCTCTCTCTCTCTCTGTAATGACATAATCTCTCTCTCTGTGTAATGACAGAATTTCTCTCTCTCTGTGTAATGACATAATCTCTCTCTCTCTCTGTGTAATGACATAATCTCTCTCTCTGTGTAATGACAGAATATCTCTCTCTGTGTAATGACATAATCTCTCTCTCTGTGTAATGACATAATCTCTCTCTCTGTGTAATGACAAAATATCTCTCTCTCTCTGTGTAATGACAGAATCTCTCTCTCTCTGTGTAATGACAGAATATCTCTCTCTCTCTGTGTAATGACATAATCTCTCTCTCTCTCTGTAATGACAGAATCTTTCTCTCTCTGTGTAATGACAGAATATCTCTCTCTCTCTGTGTAATGACAGAATCTCTCTCTCTCTCTGTGTAATGACAGAATATCTCTCTCTCTCTGTGTAATGACATAATCTCTCTCTCTGTGTAATGACAGAATTTCTCTCTCTCTGTGTAATGACATAATCTCTCTCTCTGTGTAATGACAGAATATCTCTCTCTCTCTGTGTAATGACATAATCTCTCTCTCTGTGTAATGACATAATCTCTCTCTCTGTGTAATGACAGAATATCTCTCTCTCTCTGTGTAATGACAGAATCTCTCTCTCTCTGTGTAATGACAGAATATCTCTCTCTCTCTCTGTGTAATGACAGAATATCTCTCTCTCTCTGTGTAATGACAGAATCTCTCTCTCTCTGTGTAATGACAGAATATCTCTCTCTCTCTCTGTGTAATGACATAATCTCTCTCTCTGTGTAATGACAGAATCTCTTTCTCTCTGTGTAATGACAGAATATCTCTCTCTCTTTCTGTGTAATGACATAATCTCTCTCTCTGTGTAATGACAGAATCTCTCTCTCTCTGTGTAATGACAGAATCTCTCTCTCTCTGTGTAATGACATAATCTCTCTCGCTGTGTAATGACATAATCTCTCTCTCTGTGTAATGACAGAATCTCTCTCTCTCTGTGTAATGACAGAATCTCTCTCTCTCTGTGTAATGACATAATCTCTCTCGCTGTGTAATGACATAATCTCTCTCTCTGTGTAATGACAGAATCTCTCTCTCTCTGTGTAATGACATAATCTCTCTCTCTGTGTAATGACATAATCTCTCTCGCTGTGTAATGACATAATCTCTCTCTCTGTGTAATGACATAATCTCTCTCTCTGTGTAATGACATAATCTCTCTCTCTGTGTAATGACAGAATCTCTCTCTCTCTGTATAATGTCAGAATCTCTCTCTCTCTGTGTAATGACAGAATATCTCTCTCTGTGTAATGACAGAATCTCTCTCTCTGTGTAATGACAGAATCTCTCTCCCTCTGTGTAATGACAGAATCTCTCTCTCTCTGTGTAATGACATAATCTCTCTCTCTGTGTAATGACATAATCTCTCTCTCTGTGTAATGACAGAATCTCTCTGTGTAATGACAGAATCCCTCTCTCTCTGTGTAATGACAGAATCCATCACTGTGCTTATCAGCTGGTAAATAAAGCATATATACGTCCAAACCTTCTCCCTTTCTTTCCTCTCCTCCCTTTCTTTCTTTCCTCTCCTCCCTTTCTTTCCTCTCCTCCCTTTCTTTCCTCTCCCTTTCTTTCTTTCCTCTCCCCCCTTTCTTTCTTTCCTCTCCTCCCTTTCTTTCTTTCCTCCCCTCCCTTTCTTTCTTTCCTCTCCTCCCTTTCTTTCCTCTCCTCCCTTTCTTTCCTCTCCTCCCTTTCTTTCCTCTCCCTTTCTTTCTTTCCTCTCCCCCCTTTCTTTCTTTCCTCTCCTCCCTTTCTTTCTTTCCTCCCCTCCCTTTCTTTCTTTCCTCTCCTCCCTTTCTTTCTTTCCTCCCCTCCCTTTCTTTCTTTCCTCTCCTCCCTTTCTTTCCTCTCCTCCCTTTCTTTCCTCTCCCTTTCTTTCTTTCCTCTCCCCCCTTTCTTTCTTTCCTCTCCTCCCTTTCTTTCCTCCTTTCCCTTTCTTTCTTTCCTCTCCTCCCTTTCTTTCTTTCCTCTCCTCCCTTTCTTTCTATCCTCTCCCCCCTTTCTTTCTTTCCTCCCCTCCCTTTCTTTCTTTCCTCTCCTCCCTTTCTTTCTTTCCTCTCCTCCCTTTCTTTCCTCTCCTCCCTTTCTTTCTTTCCTCTCCTCCCTTTCTTTCCTCTCCCTTTCTTTCTTTCCTCTCCCCCCTTTCTTTCTTTCCTCTCCTCCCTTTCTTTCTTTCCTCCCCTCCCTTTCTTTCTTTCCTCTCCTCCCTTTCTTTCCTCTCCTCCCTTTCTTTCCTCTCCCTTTCTTTCTTTCCTCTCCCCCCTTTCTTTCTTTCCTCTCCTCCCTTTCTTTCCTCCTTTCCCTTTCTTTCTTTCCTCTCCTCCCTTTCTTTCTTTCCTCTCCTCCCTTTCTTTCTTTCCTCTCCTCCCTTTCTTTCTATCCTCTCCCCCCTTTCTTTCTTTCCTCCCCTCCCTTTCTTTCTTTCCTCTCCTCCCTTTCTTTCTTTCCTCTCCTCCCTTTCTTTCTTTCCTCTCCTCCCTTTCTTTCTTTCCTCTCCTCCCTTTCTTTCTTTCCTCCCCTCCCTTTCTTTCTTTCCTCTCCTCCCTTTCTTTCTTTCCTCTCCTCCCTTTCTTTCTTTCCTCTCCTCCCTTTCTTTTCTCTCCTCTCCTCTTCTCCCTTTCTTTTCTCTCCTCCCTTTCCTGGCCCTTCATTTTTCTCTCCTCTCATTAAACGCTGCCTGATGGAGTGTGGTTAAAAGCCTATCTCCTGGTGCAATGCGAAGAACACTGTTTCATAGGATGTGTTCCATTGTGATGTCATAAAGAGCCGGAGTCTGAATTTAAACACTGTTGTCATTGTGATGTCATCAGATGGCCATTGTGACATCATAAAGAATGCAAAAGCTTTCACTGGGCCATCATGACATCCCAAGTAGGCATGTTGTGACATCATAAAAGGCTTGTTGTGACATCATTGTTGATGTCACACTCATAATAGAGTGTCCTGTGACATCATAAGGGGCGTGTTTACCTGGTCCTCAGACAGCTGGGAGATGTGGTTCACTGCAGCGTAGGACTCAATCTTGGGGTTGAAATGGTTGATAATGGCCCTGAAAACACACCCCCACACACAGAAACACAGAATTACTGGAAGCATTGGTGAGAGAGAAGGTAGTAATACGTAATCACAGACTTTTATAGAGGAGCTCCAATGCTGTGATGGAACTCTGTTTTATCTTCCAATATATATAAAAATGAAGAAATATAAGACTGGATGGGACCAACAGTGCAGCATATATTAGGTATTCTGAACTAGGGAGGAGGAGAGAGATGGATAGAGAGAGAGAAGAGAGATGGATAGAGAGAGAGAGAGAGATGGAGAGAGATGGATAGAGAGAGATGGATAGAGAGAGAAGAGAGAGAGAGAGAGATGGATAGAGAGAGAGAGAGGAGAGAGAGAGAGAGAGAGAGAGAGAGAGAGAGAGAGAAGAGAGAGAAGAGAGAGAAGAGAGAGAAGAGAGAGACAGAGAGAGACAGAGAGAGACAGAGAGTGCCCAAACTAACACACACAATGTTATGAGAAAGCTCTAAACAAATGAAGCCTAGTCAAAACCCATTTTCAACCAGCTCCTCGAACTGAAACCAGCTCCTCTAACTGAAACCAGCTCCTCGAACTGAAACCAGCTCCTCTAACTGAAACCAGCTCCTCTAACTGAAACCAGCTCCTCTAACTGAAACCAGCTCCTCTAACTGAAACCAGCTCCTCTAACTGAAACCAGCTCCTCTAACTGAAAGATTGAAGAAGAAAAGCTGAAAGTGTAAACCAGGAAATGGCAGAAAAGAGATGACACAATCACAACACATATTTCTACAAGGTCAAGTATCCCCACTATTCTCTAACTGGTAGAAACACTACCAACACCCAGTAAACGTGTCCTTACCTGACGTTGACCAGTGAGTGTGTGACTTTACTGGCAGGCTCCTTCCACTGGCCTGCGTTGGTGGACACTCTCAGTACTGTGAGGAACAGAAACACATTCAGTCATCAGGACACGCTAAGGAAGAAACACAGTCATTTAGAGACAGAGACTCATGTAGTAGAGGAGACAGACAGACAGACAGACAGAAACACAGTCATTTAGAGACAGAGACCCATGTAGTAGCGGTGACAGACAGACAGACAGACAGACAGACAGACAGACAGACAGACAGACAGACCCATGTAGTAGCGGTGACAGACAGACAGACAGACCCATGTAGTAGCGGTGACAGACAGACAGACAGACAGACACATGCAGTAGAGGTTACAGACAGACAGACAGACAGACACATGCAGTAGAGGTTACAGACAGACAGACAGACAGACAGACAGACACATGCAGTAGAGGTTACAGACAGACAGACAGACAGACAGACAGACAGACAGACAGACAGACAGACAGACAGACAGACAGACACATGCAGTAGAGGTTACAGACAGACAGACAGACAGACAGACACATGCAGTAGAGGTTACAGACAGACAGACAGACAGACAGACAGACAGACAGACAGACAGACAGACAGACACATGCAGTAGAGGTTACAGACAGACATCAGACAGACAGACACATGCAGTAGAGGTTACAGACATATAGACAGACAGACAGACACATGCAGTAGAGGTTACAGACAGACAGACAGACAGACAGACAGACAGACACATGCAGTAGAGGTTACAGACAGACAGACAGACAGACAGACAGACAGACAGACAGACAGACAGACAGACACATGCAGTAGAGGTTACAGACAGACAGACAGACAGACAGACAGACAGACAGACAGACAGACAGACAGACAGACACATGCAGTAGAGGTTACAGACAGACAGACAGACAGACATATAGACAGACAGACACATGCAGTAGAGGTTACAGACAGACAGACAGACAGACAGACAGACAGACAGACAGACAGACAGACAGACAGACCCATGCAGTAGAGGTTGTCAAAGATCTGGTGCATCCTGACGATCTCATAGTAAAGTTCATCATAACTGTTGGAGGTGGGCAGGAACGTATCTCCATATGTTATAAACATGTTGAACAGATTCACCACCTGGGGAGAAAGAGAGGGCACGAGAGAGAGAGACAGAGAGAGAGAGACAGAGAGAGAGAGAGACAGAGAGAGACAGAGAGAGAGAGAGAGAGAGAGAGAGAGAGGGCACGAGAGAGAGAGACAGAGAGAGAGAGACAGAGAGAGAGAGAGACAGAGAGAGACAGAGAGAGAGAGACAGAGAGAGAGAGAGAGAGGGCACGAGAGGGAGAGACAGAGAGAGAGAGACAGAGAGAGAGAGACAGAGAGACAGAGAGAGAGAGGGCATGAGAGACAGAGAGAGAGAGAGAGAGAGAGAGAGAGAGAGAGGGCATGAGAGACAGAGAGAGGGCATGAGAGACAGAGAGAGAGAGAGAGAGAGAGAGAGAGAGAGAGAGGGCATGAGAGACAGAGAGGGAGAGAGAGAGACAGAGAGAGAAACAGAGAGAGAGACAGAGAGAGAGAGAGACAGAGAGAGAGACAGAGAGAGAGAGAGAGAGAGGGCATGAGAGAGAGAAAGAGAGACAGAGAGAGAGACAGAGAGAGAGACAGAGAGAGAGAGAGAGAGAGAGACAGAGAGAGAGACAGAGAGAGAGACAGAGAGAGAGACAGAGAGAGAGAGAGAGAAAGAGAGAGAGAGACACAGAGACAAAGGAAATACATGAGCACTCTGAGTAGTGCTGAGCAATTAACCGGGGGGGGGGGGGGGGTTAAACAACTAATTGACCAACTTCGGTTCAATTACAAACACAAGTTTTCTCTAGAATGAAATCAAATCATTCATGAGAGAAATAATGAAGAATAAAGAACTATGTGGGACACGGGCTGAAGGGCGTTGTAGTTTTCATTAAGCAAATATTCAACCTAGTTCAGCGCAAGAACGTGGTAATAAACTACAACAACCATAATCCACTGCTGCAGTTTTTCCCCAGCTCAGTCTGAGAAGGATACACTTTTACTCCTGCTACATTTGGTTAGATACACACAGACCGCATGAGAGAGGAATGTACACAACAACTAGACAGAGGGACAGAGACAGTTCATGGAAGTGAGCCTTACCTCCTCAGAACATCTAGTAAAGTGATTTAGTCAGACAGCTCTGCAGCACACTAAGGCGGGATAGGCTCCCTAATTAGGATGACTAAAGTACGATAAGAACAGAGATAATGTTGTCTGGCTGGCTGACTGCTACTGCCTGAACAGAGATAACGTTGTCTGGCTGGCTGACAGCTACTGCCTGAACAGAGATAACGTTGTCTGTCTGGCTGACTGCTACTGCCTGAACAGAGATAATGTC
>NC_092163.1:8279461-8286961 GCF_045791955.1 Oncorhynchus clarkii lewisi
GTACATACCTCCGTCACACAGGTGTACATACCTCCGTCACACAGGTGTACATACCTCCGTCACACAGGTGTACATACCTCCATTATACAGGTGTACATACCTCCGTTATACAGGTGAGGATGATGAGACAGAGTCTGGCACTGTTGAGTCTGTGTTCATCTGGAGAGAGAGAGAGAGAGAGAGAGAGAGAGAGAGAGAGAGAGAGAGAGAGAGGAGATACAGAGAGAGAGAGAGAGAGAGATGGTGAGAGAGAGAAAATTAATCTGGCACTATTCATATGGAATAAGGAGAGGGGAGACAGGAAGGATGAGAAAGGACAGATGAGGGAGAGAGATACACATTGATGGAGAGATGTGGACTGAAAAAGAGCTCAATGAAAAGGCAAAGTAGCAAGAATTGGGAAGGAGAGAGAGGGAGGACAACTTGACAGCTGGTATTTTGAGAAGAGGATTGAGAGAAGTGGGGCAAGAGAGGAGAAGAAAGGGAGGAAGAGAGGAGAAGAAACCGGGGAAGAGAGGAGAAGAAAGGGGGAAGAGAGGAGAAGAAAGGGGGGAAGAGAGGAGAAGAAAGGGGGGAAGAGAGGAGAAGAAAGGGGGAAGAGAGGAGAAGAAAGGGGGGAAGAGAGGAGAAGAAAGGGGGGAAGAGAGGAGAAGAAAGGGGGGAAGAGAGGAGAAGAAAGGGGGGAAGAGAGGAGAAGAAAGGGAGGAAGAGAGGAGAAGAAAGGGGGGAAGAGAGGAGAAGAAAGGGGGAAGAGAGGAGAAGAAAGGGGGAAGAGAGGAGAAGAAAGGGGGGAAGAGAGGAGAAGAAAGGGGGGAAGAGAGGAGAAGAAAGGGGGAAGAGAGGAGAAGAAAGGGGGGAAGAGAGGAGAAGAAAGGGGAAGAGAGGAGAAGAAAGGGGAAGAGAGGAGAAGAAAGGGAGGAAGAGAGGAGAAGAGAGGAGAAGAAAGGGGGGAAGACACACAATTGGCCCAGCGTCGTCCGGGTTTGGGTTTGGCCGGGCTAGGCCGTGATTGTAAAAAATAATTTGTTCTTAACTAACTTGCCTAGTTAAATAACGGTTAAATAATTAAAAAATGTTTTAATGATTGATGACAGACAGACAGACAGACAGACAGACAGACAGACAGACAGACAGACAGACAGACAGACAGACAGACAGACAGAGACAGACATAGTGAGAAAGAGATAGTGAGAGAGAGATAAGGAGGTAGTGAGAGGTAGAGAGAGAAAGAGATAGGGGTAGAGGTAGAGAGAGATAGTGAGAGATAGTGGTGGAGGGATAGAGATAGAGAAAGCGAGATAGGGGTAGAGAGAGAGATAGTGAGAGATAGTGGTGGAGAGATAGAGAGAGGTAGAGATAGAGAGAGAAAGAGATAGGGGTAGAGAGAGATTGGTGGAGAGATAGAGAGTGGTAGAGAGATAGAGAGAGGTAGAGAGATGGAGATAGAGAGATAGTGGTAGAGATATAGAGATAGAGATAGTGGTAGAGAGATAGAGAGAGGTAGAGAGATGGAGATAGCCGTGTATTTAAACCTTTGGTGTCCTGCATGACGATGGAGGAGTACTTGAGGAAGGTGATGAGCAGGTTACTGGTCTGAAGGTTAGGATCCAGGGGAAGTTCTGAAGAGTTCATCACTGGAAAGCAGGACACACAGCGTTGGTTCAACATAATACTAATGCTATGTTGAAATGTTGAAAGATCCATTTGGGTAACAGCTAAGAACTTTACTGTGATTGTTTTCAAATGAAACGGTCAAAAATAAACTAAAATATCTTCTTGGCATGAAGCAAGGATTTAGCTAGGACAGTCTGGGAGGGGTCTGGGTGGGGAGGGGGAACCTGAAAATGTGTCGTGGTTGGCAGAAAACTCCAGGGAGAGACCCCTCAACAACTCCAGGGAGAGACCCCTCAACCCCTCAACAACTCCAGGGAGAGACCCCTCAACCCCTCAACAACTCCAGGGAGAGACCCCTCAACCTCACAACAACTCCAGGGAGAGACCCCTCAACAACTCCAGGGAGAGACCCCTCAACCCCTCAACAACTCCAGGGAGAGACCCCTCAACAACTCCAGGGAGAGACCCCTCAACAACTCCAGGGAGAGACCCCTCAACAACTCCAGGGAGAGACCCCTCAACAACTCCAGGGAGAGACCCCTCAACCCCTCAACAACTCCAGGGAGAGACCCATCAACAACTCCAGGGAGAGACCCCTCAACCTCACATCAACTCCAGGGAGAGACCCCTCAACAACTCCAGGGAGAGACCCCTCAACAACTCCAGGGAGAGACCCCTCAACAACTCCAGGGAGAGACCCCTCAACAACTCCAGGGAGAGACCCCTCAACAACTCCAGGGAGAGACCCCTCAACAACTACAGGGAGAGACCCCTCAACAACTACAGGGAGAGACCCCTCAACAACTACAGGGAGAGACCCCTCAACCTCACATCAACTCCAGGGAGAGACCCCTCAACCTCACATCAACTCCAGGGAGAGACCCCTCAACCTCACAACAACTCCAGGGAGAGACCCCTCAACAACTCCAGGGAGAGACCCCTCAACCTCACAACAACTCCACTGCAACATCCATCACTGGTAGGGAGAGAAACACGGCCATTCATGTTCAACAACGTTAATTTAACTTCATAGTAACGTTAATGGAATGTTATTTGAATGTTGAACGTTCGACCTAATAATGAGCTTTACTGTCGGTAGAGACAAGAAGTGAAGCTATGAAGTGATCCACTATTAGCTAGTCAAGACGCTATACGAGACAGTCAGGTGGATCTCACATCCCAGAGGCTAGTTTCACAGATAAAATAGGAGCCAACAACTTCTACTCCACCCCAGTCTCCTCCCTCCATTTTGATTGGTCCTCATCCCACCTTCCCTCCAATCCTGGATCAGGTCCAAGACGACTGGTTATGACATCATGACCATGAGCCAGCCAAGCACATGGTCCACAGGGGGGAAAAGGGTGTGTGTGTGTGTGTGTGTGTGTGTGTGTGTGTGTGTGTGTGTGTGTGTGTGTGTGTGTGTGGTGACATGGTTCTCTACCTGAAAGATTCATCTGTATTTGAAGCCAGTTCCGTTAATATTTCATTCAGCAAATGGCTTTTAGCGAGAAACACACACCATGCATGTTTTAACAGTTACATTGCACGTGAACTGAACAGGTTCAGATTGTGTGTGTTCGTGTGGCGCACGTGTATGGAGGGGTTATCAAAAATGGACGGCCAAAAACAATGACGAGAAACGTATTTCTTTAAAACAGAATGTTTCAGACGCTTGTTAAAATGTTTCCTCCTATGTCCACTGGTTTTAAGGGGGAAGGGGAACTAAAGGAGTGGAGGGGAACTAAAGGAGTGGAGGGGAACTAAAGGAGTGGAGGGGAACTAAAGGAGTGAAGGGGGACTAAAGGAGTGGAGGGGAACTAAAGGAGTGGAGGGGAACTAAAGGAGTGGAGGGGAACTAAAGAAGTGGATTGGAACTAAAGGAGTGGAGGGGAACTAAAGGAGTGGAGGGGAACTAAAGGAGTGGAGGGGAACTAAAGGAGTGGAGGGAAACTAAAGGAGTGGAGGGGAACTAAAGGAGTGGAGGGGAACTAAAGGAGTGAAGGGGGACTAAAGGAGTGGAGGGGAACTAAAGGAGTGGAGGGGAACTAAAGGAGTGGAGGGGAACTAAAGGAGTGGAGGGGAACTAAAGGAGTGGAGGGGAACTAAAGGAGTGGGGGGGAACTAAAGGAGTGGAGGGGAACTAAAGGAGTGGAGGGGAACTAAAGAAGTGGATTGGAACTAAAGGAGTGGAGGGGAACTAAAGGAGTGGAGGGTAACTAAAGGAGTGGAGGGGAACTAAAGGAGTGGAGGGAAACTAAAGGAGTGGAGGGGAACTAAAGGAGTGGAGGGGAACTAAAGGAGTGGAGGAGAACTAAAGGAGTGGAGGAGAACCAAAGGAGTGGAGGAGAACCAAAGGAGTGGAGGAGAACCAAAGGAGTGGAGGAGAACTAAAGTAGTGGAGGAGAACCAAAGGAGTGGAGGAGAACCAAAGGAGTGGATTGGAACTCAAGGAGTGGATTGGAACTAAAGGAGTGAAGGGGAACTAAAGGAGTGGAGGGGAACTAAAGGAGTGGAGGGGAACTAAAGGAGTGGAGGGGAACTAAAGGAGTGGAGGGGAACTAGGAGGGGAACTAAAGGAGTGGAGGGGAACTAAAGGAGTGGAGGGGAACTAGGAGGGGAACTAAAGGAGTGGAGGGGAACTAAAGGAGTGGAGGGGAACTAAAGGAGTGGAGGGGTCTTGGTTGACTCTGGCCAACCGTTCCATTTTCCAGAATTACCCCAGTAACAGAAAACAGGAAAGATTAAAAAAATAGTAACTACATCAATTTAAACACTAGTGATTATTACTACTAATAAAGGTTTCATTTCATTCACTCATTCAGTCAATAATTAATCTGTAAATGTCATTCGTTCATGGACAGAGTCCGGACCAATCATGTTACTCACTGTCCATAGAGAGCGGGGTTGTGCCAAGCGGCGTCGTGGGAGTGGTCGGAACAGGGGTGATGGGTGTGGTCGGGATGTCAATCTCTGGGTGACTCTGTTGATTGACAGGTGACAGAGCAAATGAGTGAGGAGAATAAAGAGAGGTAGAGGAGGCAGACAGAAAGATAGTGGGATTAGAGGAAGAGAGAACACATGACTTTCAAGGAAAGCTGAGCAGATGAAACCGGAACAAAGACAATTCCCCCTATTTGTTCTCCTCTCCTCCTCTCTCCAATCAGCGTCAGGTCATTCTATACAACACTATCAGACATCAGAGATGCTGGCATCTGATAGAACTAAAACACTGACTTTAGAAAAAGAACCAATTACCCCTCCCCCTTCTTTATCTCCGCCCTCACCCTCTCTCTCTATACCTCCCACCCTCACCCCCTCTCTGCCTTCCACCCTCACTCTCCCCCTCTCTCTCTCTCTCTGCCTCCCTCACTCACACCCTCTCTCTCTGCCTCTCGCCCTCACCCTCTCTGTCCGCCTCCCTCCCTCACCCTCTCTGTCCGCCTCCCTCCCTCACCCTCTCTGTCCGCCTCCCTCCCTCACCCTCTCTGTCCGCCTCCCTCCCTCACCCTCTCTGTCCGCCTCCCTCCCTCACCCTCTCTGTCCGCCTCCTCCCAAGCGGAGGAAGGAGACAATCAACTTCTTTGCCTCAAAGCCAAAATATATTTTTTAAATAGAATACATTTTGTTTCTATAAATAGTAGTTTAACTTCACCTGAGCGAAAACAGGAGAAAATAGAAAAAAAGATAAAGTAGAAGAAAAAGTTGTTTCTAGGGACAGTAGTAGTAGTTTTGTTTCTAGGGACAGTAGAAGTAGTTTTGTTTCTAGGGACAGTAGTAGTAGTTTTGTTTCTAGGGACAGTAGTAGTAGTTTTGTTTCTAGCGACAGTAGTAGTAGTTTTGTTTCTAGGGACAGTAGAAGTAGTTTTGTTTCTAGGGACAGTAGTAGTAGTTTTGTTTCTAGGGACAGTAGAAGTAGTTTTGTTTCTAGCGACAGTAGAAGTAGTTTTGTTTCTAGGGACAGTAGTAGTAGTTTTGTTTCTAGGGACAGTAGAAGTAGTTTTGTTTCTAGGGACAGTAGTAGTAGTTTTGTTTCTAGGGACAGTAGTAGTAGTTTTGTTTCTAGGGACAGTAGAAGTAGTTTTGTTTCTAGGGACAGTAGTAGTAGTTTTGTTTCTAGGGACAGTAGTAGTAGTTTTGTTTCTAGGGACAGTAGAAGTAGTTTTGTTCCTAGCGACAGTAGAATTAGAATTGTTTCTAGCGACAGTAGAAGTAGTTTTGTTCCTAGCGACAGTAGAATTAGAATTGTTTCTAGCAACAGTAGAAGTAGTTTTGTTCCTAGCGACAGTTGAAGTAGTCTAAGTCACCTGAGCGAGAACAGTGATGAAGTTGCGGTTGAGGTGCACGGCCTCGTACAGCGCCAGCAGAATCGCCTCATTGGTCCTGGGGGAGGTCAGAGAGGGGTCAAAAGTCAATATCAGCCAATTAGAATAATGGTTCCAGATTGTATTTGTGACATCACACTGACTAAGGGACCAGAGAGGTTCCAATCATTCTGCTTAGATGAAGTTGTCCTATAGACACTGAACTACAGTCAGGTCTGTGTTTTTCACCTACTAGATCTGTGGCTAAGGGCAACTTCTACTCTAAGCATGTACTTACTGTACTGAGAGCTTCTCATCTGCATCTGCAATGAACATACTGCCCACCTGTGGACAAGACAGGAATTACAATGAGAGAATGTTGACAAAATTGACAGTTGTTTAGGAGAATGATTGGTTGTTGCGGTGTGTTGGTGGGTCACATAGATCAATAGACTAGACTTAATCTGTGTCTGGGAAAGTGGCCCAATATGTTGTACTATATTTCATTGTAGGATCAGATGTGTTCTTACCATACTGGTGAGTGTAGAGAAGAACCCTCCATGGTTCTCCTCCTCTTTGTCTTTGTACTGTCTGGAGACAGACACAGGGAGAGAACATGACAATCAACATAAATGTCTGCCCTGGGGTTATGAGTATATGGATGGACATGAAATATCTCATCATCTGTTACTTTAATGTGATCTGTTTCTAAGCAGACAGACAGCTCTTCCTGTTTCTAAGCAGACAGACAGCTCTTCCTGTCTCTAAGCAGACAGACAGGTCTTCCTGTCTCTAAGCAGACAGACAGCTCTTCCTGTTTCTAAGCAGACAGACAGGTCTTCCTGTCTCTAAGCAGACAGACAGGTCTTCCTGTCTCTAAGCAGACAGACAGGTCTTCCTGTCTCTAAGCAGACAGACAGGTCTTCCTGTCTCTAAGCAGACAGACAGGTCTTCCTGTCTCTAAGCAGACAGACAGGTCTTCCTGTCTCTAAGCAGACAGACAGGTCTTCCTGTCTCTAAGCAGACAGACAGGTCTTCCTGTCTCTAAGCAGACAGACAGGTCTTCCTGTCTCTAAGCAGACAGACAGGTCTTCCTGTCTCTAAGCAGACAGACAGGTCTTCCTGTCTCTAAGCAGACAGACAGCTCTTCCTGGTTCTAAGCAGACAGACAGCTCTTCCTGGTTCTAAGCAGACAGACAGCTCTTCCTGTTTCTAAGCAGACAGACAGCTCTTCCTGTTTCTAAGCAGACAGACAGCTCTTCCTGTTTCTAAGCAGACAGACAGCTCTTCCTGTTTCTAAGCAGACAGACAGCTCTTCATGTTTCTAAGCAGACAAACAGGTCTTCCTGTTTCTAAGCAGACAGACAGGTCTTCCTGTTTCTAAGCAGACAGACAGGTCTTCCTGTTTCTAAGCAGACAGACGGCTCTTCTTGTTTCTAAGCAGACAGACAGCTCGTCCTGTTTCTAAGCAGACAGACAGCTCTTCCTGGTTCTAAGCAGACAGACAGCTCTTCCTGTTTCTAAGCAGACAGACAGCTCTTCCTGGTTCTAAGCAGACAGACAGCTCTTCCTGTTTCTAAGCAGA
>NC_092163.1:8291961-8344461 GCF_045791955.1 Oncorhynchus clarkii lewisi
TAACAGGTCCATGTACAGATCAATACATCCTGTCTATAGCCTCATCAGCACCATAACAGGTCCATGTACAGATCAATACATCCTGTCTGTAGCCCCGTCAGCACCATAACAGATCAATACATCCTGTCTATAGCCCCGTCAGTACCATAACAGATCAATACATCCTGTCTATAGCCTCGTCAGTACCATAACAGATCAATACATCCTGTCTATAGCCCCGTCAGTACCATAACAGATCAATACATCCTGTCTATAGCCTCGTCAGCACCATAACAGATCAATACATCCTGTCTATAGCCCCGTCAGCACCATAACAGATCAATACATCCTGTCTATAGCCACGTCAGCACCATAACAGATCAATACATCCTGTCTATAGCCACGTCAGCACCATAACAGATCAATACATCCTGTCTATAGCCCCGTCAGCACCATAACAGGTCCATGTACAGATCAATACATCCTGTCTATAGCCCCGTCAGCACCATAACAGGTCCATGTACAGATCAATACATCCTGTCTATAGCCCCGTCAGCACCATAACAGATCAATACATCCTGTCTATAGCCCCGTCAGCACCATAACAGGTCCATGTACAGATCAATACATCCTGTCTGTAGCCTCGTCAGCACCATAACAGATCAATGCATCCTGTCTGTAGCCTCGTCAGTACCATAACAGATCAATACATCCTGCCCCGTCAGCACCATAACAGGTCTATGTACAGATCAATACATCCTGTCTATAGCCCCGTCAGTACCATAACAGATCAATACATCCTGTCTATAGCCTCGTCAGTACCATAACAGATCAATACATCCTGTCTATAGCCTCGTCAGTACCATAACAGATCAATACATCCTGTCTATAGCCTCGTCACCACCATAACAGGTCCATGTACAGATCAATACATCCTGTCTATAGCCTCGTCAGTACCATAACAGATCAATACATCCTGTCTATAGCCTCGTCAGTAACATAACAGATCAATACATCCTGTCTATAGCCTCATCAGTACCATAACAGATCAATACATCCTGTCTATAGCCTCGTCAGCACCATAACAGGTCTGTAGAGCAGTGTTCTTCACCCCTGGTCAAGGTTTTGTTCCACCTCAGTCCACACACCTGATGCAACTTACACTGAATGTACAAAACATTAGGAACACCTGCTCTTTCCATGACATAGATTCACCTGGTCAGTCTAGGTGAAAGCTATGATCCCTAAAGTCCCACCTTTGGTGCTCCTCTGCCAGGGTCTGAACACAATAGTGGAACACCCCCACACACACACACACTCCCACTTACCTGCAGGGCGTTGACCACTTTGATCTGGTGCTCCTCTGCCAGGGCCTGAACACAGTGGTGGAACAGACTGTTGATGTTGTCTTTAATCTTCATCACCTCATCTCCATCCAGAGACTCCAGCTTGGCCTCCAGGTACTCCAGATTCACCTGGGGGGAGGGGAGGGGGGGTACAGAGGGGGAGAAAGTAGAGTAAGGGTGGATGGAAAAGGGAAGGTTGAGCGAGAGGGGGGGGGAGAGGGAGAGAGTGGGGGAAGAGGGAGGTTTGGTAGATGCAGGGGGAAGATGGTTGGGAGAGAGAGGGGGGAGAGGGTTGGGTGAGAAAGGTGAGGGGGAGGAGGGAGGGTTGGGAGGTCACAGAAAGAAGGAGGGTGGGGAACGGGAGAGAGAGAAGGGGGGTGCATCGAGGTTATAGTTAGAGAGAAATTCCCTTTTTAGAACGCAAAGGACAGCTAAAAGTTTTAAAAACAAATGCAAATGGATAATTCTGTTAACAAATGCAATTTAAACAGCTGTTCTCTCTTACCTTCATGAGGAAGAGTTCATCCCAGAAACGGGAGTTGTTCTTGGCTGGATCCTCTTTCTGGAGAGAGAGGAGACAGAGAGTCGCTCCATGTCATCTCAGCCATGACGCCCACCATCTCAGCCATGACACCCACCATCTCAGCCATGACACCCACCATCTCAGCCATGACACCCACCATCTCAGCCATGACACCCACCATCTCAGCCATGACATCCAGCCATGACACCCATGACATCCAGCCATGACACCCACCATCTCAGCCATGACGCCCACCATCTCAGCCATGACGCCCACCATCTCAGCCACGACGCCCAACATCTCAGCCACGACGAATACACCATCTCAGCCACGACGCCCACCATCTCAGCCACGACACCCACCATCTCAGCCACGACACCCACCATCTCAGCCATGACACCCACCATCTCAGCCACGACGCCCACCATCTCAGCCACGACGCCCACCATCTCAGCCACGACGCCCACCATCTCAGCCACGACGCCCACCATCTCAGCCACGACACCCACCATCTCAGCCATGACACCCACCATCTCAGCCACGACGCCCACCATCTCAGCCACGACGCCCACCATCTCAGCCACGATGCCCACCATCTCAGCCACGACGCCCACCATCTCAGCCACGACACCCACCATCTCAGCCACGACGCCCACCATCTCAGCCACGACGCTCACCATCTCAGCCATGACACCCACCATCTCAGCCATGACATCCAGCCATGACACCCACCATCTCAGCCATGACGCCCACCATCTCAGCCACGACACCCACCATCTCAGCCACGACGCCCACCATCTCAGCCACGACGCCCACCATCTCAGCCACGACGCCCACCATCTCAGCCACGACGCCCACCATCTCAGCCACGACGCCCACCATCTCAGCCACGACACCCACCATCTCAGCCATGACACCCACCATCTCAGCCACGACGCTCACCATCTCAGCCATGACATCCAGCCATGACACCCACCATCTCAGCCATGACGCCCACCATCTCAGCCACGACACCCACCATCTCAGCCACGACGCCCACCATCTCAGCCACGACGCCCACCATCTCAGCCACGACGCCCACCATCTCAGCCACGACACCCACCATCTCAGCCACGACACCCACTATCTCAGCCACGACACCCACCATCTCAGCCACGACGCCCACCATCTCAGCCACGACGCCCACCATCTCAGCCACGACGCCCACCATCTCAGCCACGACGCCCACCATCTCAGCCACGACGCCCACCATCTCAGCCACGACGCCCACCATCTCAGCCACGACGCCCACCATCTCAGCCACGACGCCCACCATCTCAGCCACGACGCCCACCATCTCAGCCACGACGCCCACCATCTCAGCCACGACGCCCACCATCTCAGCCATGACACCCACCATCTCAGCCACGACGCCCACCATCCCAGCCATGACACCCACCATCTCAGCCATGACACCCACCATCTCAGCCACGACACCCACCATCTCAGCCATGACACCCACCATCTCAGCCATGACACCCACCATCTCAGCTTGTTCTGAAATGGTTGGAAGCCAGTCCTCCATGAAAGCAAATCAGTTTCTCCTTCTTTTACACTTAGTCTGTGTCCAGGAAACAGCCCCTTTGTGTGTGGTTTATTCCCTTCAGAAAAGGTCTGTCTTAGTTACTGCTAGAACATTCCTGGTGAACAAGCACACCATGAGGCTCCAGCAGATCTAATGGTTTCAATGTTATTGTCTCTAATGGTCTTCAATGTTATGGTCTCTAATGGTCTTCAATGTTATGGTCTCTAATGGTCTTCAATGTTATGGTCTCTAATGGTTTCAATGTTATGGTCTCTAATGGTTTCAATGTTATGGTCTCTAATGGTCTTCAATGGTATGGTCTCTAATGGTCTTCAATGTTATGGTCTCTAGTGGTCTTCAATGTTATGGTCTCTAATGGTCTTCAATGTTATTGTCTCTAATGGTCTTCAATGTTATGGTCTCTAATGGTTTCAATGTTATGGTCTCTAGTGGTCTTCAATGTTATGGTCTCTAATGGTTTCAATGTTATGGTCTCTAATGGTTTCAATGTTATGGTCTCTAATGGTTTCAATGTTATGGTCTCTAATGGTCTTCAATGTTATGGTCTCTAATGGTTTCAATGTTATGGTCTCTAATGGTCTTCAATGTTATGGTCTCTAATGGTTTCAATGTTATGGTCTCTAATGGTCTTCAATGTTATGGTCTCTAATGGTTTCAATGTTATGGTCTCGAATGGTCTTCAATGTTATGGTCTCTAATGGTTTCAATGTTATGGTCTCTAATGGTCTTCAATGTTATGGTCTCTAATGGTTTCAATGTTATGGTCTCTAATAGTCTTCAATGTTAAGGTCTCTAATGGTTTCAATGTTATGGTCTCTAATGGTCTTCAATGTTATGGTCTCTAATGGTCTTCAATGTTATGGTCTCTAATGGTCTTCAATGTTATGGTCTCTAATGGTTTTCAATGTTATGGTCTCTAATGGTTTCAATGTTATGGTCTCTAATGGTCTTCAATGTTATGGTCTCTAATGGTCTTCAATGTTATGGTCTCTAATGGTCTTCAATGTTATGGTCTCTAATGGTTTCAATGTTATGGTCTCTAATGGTCTTCAATGTTATGGTCTCTAATGGTCTTCAATAGTAAAAGTCCCAAACACACACTGTATAGTGTTGTGTAATGGTATTGGGTTTAATGGTAAATGCCACTCATCACAACACATATAGACATATTGCCATATAATTTTATTGAAAAACATGCAATTAATTGTCTCAACATTTTAGTCCGTAGCTCATTTCTCCATCAAAGTTTTGGGCTTGTAGGACAAGTCTTCATATGAGAATCTCAGAGAGTGGCCACGTATTGGACAATTCAAGGAGAGTTGGGTTGAAGCAATAGGCTGCTAATTTTATTTAACTAGGCAAGTCAGTTAAGAACTTGGGACAAACTGAATTGCTTTCATGGAGGACTGGCTGAATTGTGAGGGTGACCACACAATTTATTTCCATAATGAGCCAAATAAAAGTTGTTTTTTTTTACCCAAAGTTGAAAAAAAAAAAACACAAGAGACCAGCAAAATTGATAAGCTTGTGCTGCGGTATAGCAACAACAGCGACATCTTGTGGAATAAACATGGTACTGTCACACTACTTCATTGTAAATAATGCAAGCGACTTCAATTACTAATATCTCTGAACAGGGGAAAAAAGAACATCACCAGATTCACAGGGAATACATGACATAATATGGAGAAGCAATACTCCAAGCCACAGTTTCATACTATTTGTCAAACATAGACAACTGATACTGTATACTGGTTGTTGGGGTGGGATAGGCATGGGGGGGGGGGAGGTCCATGGGTGGCATTTGACAATTTTGGGGGGGATTCATTATGTCTTACTCATTGGTAGGAAGAAGTGTGGTCCAAATCAGATGTTGGGTACTATATTTGTTGAATATTATCTGAATCTTATCAATTAAAATGGCCAATTTGGGTGCAATCAATTATCTTAATTTCTTAGAGATAAAATTAGATTTCAACAAAATAATGTTTCAGGAATGATAATCGTATCCGTTACTAAGTACAGAAAATGATTTCAGGACAATCTGAGATGGTGGGTATTGAAATTCTCTTTCTTGTGCTTTTTGAGGTGAAAGGAACTATGAGAGCAAGTCCACCAACCCAATTTCTGTTCCTGTCTGTCTGTTCCGACCCTCACTCTTTCTTCCCCTTTAACACTCTTTCTTCCCCTTTAACACTCTTTCTTCCCCTTTAACACTCTTTCTTCCCCTTTAACACTCTTTCTTCCCCTTTAACACTCTTTCTTCCCCTTTAACACTCTTTCTTCCCCTTTAACACTCTTTCTTCCCCTTTAACACTCTTTCTTCCCCTTTAACACTCTTTCTTCCCCTTTAACACTCTTTCTTCCCCTTTAACACTCTTTCTTCCCCTTTAACACTCTTTCTTCCCCTATAACACTCTTTCTTCCCCTTTAACACTCTTTCTTCCCCTATAACACTCTGTCTTCCCCTTTAACACTCTTTCTTCCCCTTTAACACTCTTTCTTCCCCTATGCTCTTACTCTTTCACTTGACCATATCCCTTTAGCTCTGCACAAACCGCCCTCTCTGTCTCATCTTTATCCATCATTTCCTCTTCTCTACCTCCCTCTCGCTCTCTCTCCCCCACTCGTCTCATCTTTATCCATCATTTCCTCTTCTCTCCCTCCCTCTCTCTCTCTTCTCTCCCTCCCTCTCTCTCTCTTCTCTCCCTCCCTCTCTCTCTCTCTTCTCTCCCTCCCTCTCCCTCCATCCCTCTTCTCTCCCTCCATCCCTCTATCTTACCGCAAAGATCTCATCATACATCAGCACCACTTTCTCCTTCAGGGGTTTCTTAGAGGAGGACGTCCTTCTCAGAAGCCCCGCCTTCTTCTCCAGCTGAGACATGGCTGGGTCTGGAGACACACACAAATAAGTAAGCATAGAAATGTAAACACAGCAGACGCAAATAGGCATGTAGCTAGTATCACACAGAAAGACTAAAAAGGACAGACAATACATACACTAGAGGTCGACCGATGAATCGGAATGGCCGATTAATTAGGGCCGATTTCAAGTTTTCATAACAATCGGAAATCTGTATTTTTGGGCGCCGATTTCCGATTATTATTATTTATTTTTTTAATACCTTTTATTTAACTAGGCAAGTCAGTTATGAACACATTCTTCTTTCAATGATGGCCTAGGAACTGTGGGTTAACTGCCTTGTTCAGGGGCAGAACGACAGATTTTCACCTTGTCAGCTCAGGGGTTTCAATCTTGCAACCGCACAGTTAACTAGTCCAATGCTCTAACCATTGCACTCCACGAGTAGCCTGCCTGTTACGCGAATGCAGTAGAAGCCAAGGTAAATTAATTGCTAGCATTAAACGTATCTTATAAAAAACAATCAATCATAATCACTAGCTATAACTACTAATCCATTTTAGCAGGCAATATTAACCAGGTGAAATTGTGTCATTTCTCTTGCGTTCATTGCACGCAGAGTCAGGGTATATGCAACAGTTTGGGCCGCCTGGCTCATTGCGAACTAATTCGCAATGATAGAGCAGTCTGACTGAGCAGCAGCAGGCCCATAATCATTCATTCAAACAGCACTTTTGTGCGTTTTGCCAGCAGCTCTTCGCAAGCACAGCGCTGTTTATGACTTCAAGCCTATCAGCCTAATGGCTGGTGTAACCAATGTGAAATGGCTAGCTAGTTAGCTGGGTGTGCGCTAATACTGTTTCAAACGTCACTCGCTTTTAGATTTGGAGTAGTTATTCCCCTTGCGCTGCAAGGGCCGCGGCTTTTGTGGAGCGATGGGTAACGATGCTTCGAGTGTGGCTGTTGTCGATGTGTTCCTGGTTCGAGCCCAGGTAGGGGCAAGGATGGGGAAGCTATACTGTTACACTGGCAATACTATAGTGCCTATAATCACATCCAATAGTCAAAGGTATATGAAATACAAATGGTATAGAGCGAAATAGTCCTATAAATACTATATTAACTACAACCTAAAACCTCTTACCTTGGAATATTGAAGTCTCCTGTTAAAAGGAACCACCAGCTTTCATATGTTCTCATGTTCTGAGCAAGGAACTTAAACGTTGCTTTTTTTACATGGCACATATTGCACATATTACTTTCTTCTCCAACACTTTGTTTTTTAATTATTCAAACCAAATTGAACATGTTTAATTATTTATTTGAGGCTTAATTCGATTTTATTCATGTTTTATATTAAGTTAAAATAAGTGTTAATTCAATATTGTTGTAATTGTCATTATTACAAATAAAAAAAATTGTCTGATTAATCGGTATCGGCTTTTTTGGTCCTCCAATAATCGGTATCGGTATCTGCGTTGAAAAATCAGTCGGTCGACCTCTAACATACACACAACAGTTTTAGGCATTCCACACTGGCTTGGACCCTCATTCAACAGTGTTAGTGTAGGAGGTGCTTCTATTGTCAAGAATGTATGGCATTTAGAACCCTCAGTTCTGGTCGAGTTTTAACACAGGGTTAGAAAACGGTCACTTATTACCCATTTATATACTGTATATGATTAGTCATCAATGTATGTTTACAAAATACATTAATATTCCCAGCTATGGCAATCAACAAAAGTTAACTAGGCCTAAATCAAGTATCCTAAACTGTCAACAAAGCATTCTTAGCTACATGTGTTCACTCAGTCATTCCCAAGAAGTGACGTGATAATGCTTGCTTCTACACCTGCATTGCTTGCTGTTTGGGGTTTTAGGCTGGGTTTCTATACAGCACTTTGAGATATCAGCTGATGTAAAAAGGGCTTTATAAATCGATTTGATACTATAAAAGGCTACTAGAATAGAAACAATGAATCCCAACACAAGCTAACGTTAGCTAGTTAATCGTGATTCATATCCTTATCTGACTGTATCCTGATTGTTCTCTTTGCGCAACAGGACATTGATTGGGCAACTGCTGTACTGTAGAGGAATGTTAGTTAGCTGTTGACTACATTTCCAATGGAATACATAGCTGGCTAGTGTTAGCATGATATGTCAGTTTCATGCAATATATCCCCATAAAACATATGATACGTAAGAACAGTTCACTGCAGACAACAGTCAAACCATAGATAATTGTTTACAAATGACTAGCAGTTGGTAGCTAGCTACAGCTAACTAACATGCTAACTAGCTAGCTAACGTTAACTAGCTAGGTAGCCAACCTACGTTGTTTCCAGTCACCGAAAAGTTCATATTCAAAAGTCAAACAACTCTTTATTTAGTGCAAGGCAACTCAGTTACTAACGTGTAACTCAAACATCGGCCACTCTAGTGCTGGCAAATGTTAGTGTTAATGACAACAAGCTGTTACCTACTCGTCATACATAGCTACATTGTGGGTCTATAGTACCTAGCTATAGCTAGCTAGCTAGCTCTTTTCTTACAATGTCTGCTTCCTTGTCGATGTACAACCTAACAGCGTTTGAGGACAGGTAGCAAGATGTATATGTTGTCATACATTATTCATCAAACCCCTTCTTACCTCAATCAAACGATTATTTATATGAATCCATACCGTTCGCTCAGAAAACTACAGATACCAATGTTAGCCTGCTAGCTAGCTAGCTGTGATTGAGACTTCCTTTGCCTGTCTGGAGACTGCATGGTCCTAGCGCCTGTGCCGTCACTGGTCGTCGTGTATCGAAGATACTGTAGCGAGCTATCACTGATTTACAATCCACCCAATCTTCTGCATACAGTAGTAGTACGTTCAATTCACTACTAGGAGGACAAGAATATAAATATATTGGAAATAAGTGTATTTGTAATTCTTTCATATGTTTGTACTTTCCTCTGGGATTATTTGTACTGTAAAAATCATATATACATTAAATAAACTAGATAGATTTAATTTTTGGCCAAAAGTTGATCTAGCTACATTCATATATATTTTCACATATTTTCATTTGTCCAAACTGTCCATTACTGGTGCTCATGAACGGTTATAAACAGTGTTCATTGAACATATCAAGAGTATTTCAAGGACATTTTTTTCCATTTTCATAACATTACAAATATCGGAAACGTTTTGTCCAAAAATGATGCAGAAAAGCTAATCCATGCTTTTGTCACTTCTAGATTAGTCGACTGCAATGCTCTACTTTCCGGCTACCCGGCTAAAGCACTAAATAAACTTCAGTTAGTGCTAAACTCGGCTGCTAGAATCCTGACTAGAACCCAACATTGTGATCCTATATACTCCATATTACTCCTCTCTACACTGGCATCCTATTAAAACTCGGGCTGATTTCAAGGTTTCCCTGCTAACAAAGCATTACACAGACTTGCTCCTACCTATCTCTCCAATTTAGTCCTGCCGTACATACCTACACGTACGGTCACAAGACACAGGCCTTGTTATAATTCTCCTATAGAGCTCCATAGAGCTCCATTTTTATGGAATGGTCTGCCTATCCATGTGAGAGACGCAGACTCGGTCTCGACCTTTAAGTCTTAATTGAAGACTCATCTTTGCAGTAGGTCATTGACTGTAGTCCGGCCCAGGGTTGTGAAGGTGAACAGAAAGGCACTGGAGCGACAAACCGCTCTTGCTGTCTCTGCCTGTTCCCCAGAGTGCTACCTTTTCCCGGATCTGCTGTTTTTAGACTCTCTCTCTCTCTACCGCACCTACTGTCTCTAACTCTGAATGATCAGCTATGAAAAGCCAACTGACATTTACTCCTGAGGTGCTAGACTGTTGCACCCTCTACAACCACTGTGATTATTATTATTTGACCCTGCTGGTCATCTATGAACGTATGAACATATTGGCCATGTTCTGTTATAATCTCCACCCAGCACAGCCAGAAGAGGACTGGCCACCCCTCAGAGCCTGGTTCCTCTCTAGGTTTCTTCCTAGGTTTCTGCCTTTCTAGGGAGTTTTTCCTAGCCACCGTGCTTCTACATCTGCATCTTGCTGTTTGGGGTTTTAGGCTGGGTTTCTGTACAGCACTTTGTGACATCGGCTGATGTAAAAAGGGCTTTATAAATACATTTGAACTTCTCTAATGTCTAAATGCCTGGTAGGTTCAGTTAAGGTCTGTGCACCCTTCACATCCCTTTGTTTGGCTCATTGGCTGAAATTGAACGCAAATGTCATCAGATAACAATAAGACAGTTAATCTTTTCTCTGCCAACTCTGTGAGAGATCCAGGCATCGCCTCGAAATGTCACAGACAGACTCCGGAATCTTTTGGAAATGAGTTAACGGAATACAAAGGTCCACACACACTGTGTGTGTTCCAAATGCACCCTTTTCCCCACATACTCCACCAGGGCCCTGGTCAAAAGTAGTGCACTATATAGGCAATAGGGTGCCATTTGGGAGGTGGACTCTATCAATAGGTCAACCACAACCCTTCCATCCTTCCTATGTTTCCCCCTCAAAAATCAAAGACAAGAAAAATCTAAATGGCACCATCAAGAAAGGTTTTATGCATTTCACAACTTTCATTTCATTGATCCTCTGGTTCTTTTCTCAGTGCATCATGTGACCATGTGACCATCTGATCTACTGATATATGAAGATGTGTGTGTATTGGGGTCCACCTATCCACCTACCTGTCGCCTATATATCCAGTGTTGAAGGAGTTTTATCAATAATGACTAAACAATGTATACATTCTACGTGGAATTATAACTAACGTTAATCAACAGAATTCTATGCTGTCTGAAGAATAAAATGTTTGTACATAGACCAAGAGGAAGTGTTAACAGACAACTTGTGACCACAGTGAAACTAACAACAGGAGAAATGTCTGGTCCCCATCCAGGGAGGGGAAAAACCGTTGGACTTGCAATAGATTGCGTAACATGTGGTAACATAAGATAAACAATATGTGTGTTGTGGAGGGAGGTTGGGGAGACTGGGGGGGGGGGGGGGGGGGGAGGTTGGGGAGACTGGGGGGGGGGGGAGGAGGGAGGTTGGGGAGACTGGGGGGGGGGGGAGGAGGGAGGTTGGGGAGACTGGGGGGGGAGGTTGGGGAGACTGGGGGGGGGGGAGGAGGAGGGAGGTTGGGGAGACTGGGGGAGGAGAAGGGAAGATGGGGACTGCTGTATTGGGAGGGGGGCTGAGGTGCACAGACTGTGGGCGGGGGGCTAGAGGGGGGCGTCATGGACACTGAGGAACATCCGGTGGGGGATAACTTGACAAACAACCCTGCAATGACAACAAGGGCTAGTTTCCTGTACCGGGCGAGGCAGCCATCAGCAATGCCGAGACTGCCAAGTATCTGTTATTACAAAACATATTACAAAAACTGGCAATACATTTTACAGACTTAAAAAACACATTGTGGACCACTCAGTAAGAGTTTGAGAGGGAGGGAGGGAGGGATATTGGGGAGAGAGAAAGAAAGGATACACACTAGCCATTATGATCAAATAAAACAAACAAATGTATCACTTTTAAAATCCTTAACCAATTTCCTAAATTGACCCAGGGACACCAAATGATCCAAACGAAGTGCCAACTGGAAACTATTTCACAGGAGGTGCCTGATATGAAAAAGCAGCTCTGTGGCTAGCAAGGGAGCCATCATCATTAACCAACCCTGTGACACGAGGTATGTCGGCAGCTTGAGGAGTAGGGCTTAATAAACAAAAAGACAGTAATGAGGTGATCTACGTGTCTTTAAAAGAGGTCCCAGACAACTTGGTGAAGGATGCAGGGATGAGTATTAAAGCTGTCAGGTGTAATAAATGAAGGGCTCTGTGATAAACACAATCAAGGGATTTTAGAGAAGAGTCCGTTGTACTTCAGGAGATGGTATCACCATAGTCAAGAACAGGTAGAAAAGTTGATTCTACAATTGGCTTCCCGCTAGCCCGAGAAAAACAAGCTCTGTGTCCATACAGGAAACTCACTTTCCATTTAAGCTTCTTAGACAAGCTCATTTGTCTGTTTCTTAAATGATAGATCATTGTCCATCTAAATACCAAGGTATTTGTATGCAGGGACTAGTTCAATACCAGACCCATTCAAGGAGTGAGGATGTCACCTGACTGAGATACTTTGAGCAGACGTTGAAAACAGCAAGTGTTTAGTTTTGCCTTTATGAAGTACAAGCTTTAAATTGGTAAGGGCTTCCTGAACAGCTGCAATGTCCGGCTGTAACCTTGACAACGCGAAGTCCATAGTCAGAGAAATGACATAATAGTGTCATCTGCATACGAATGAAGATCACTATTTTTAACAGATAGCATTTCTATAAACCGTATAAAGAACAGGTGCTCTTGTTGATCCCTGAGGAACACCTTTATGTGCCTCAACAACATCTGACTGACCTCCATCCAACACATCAAGGACTCCTTAACAGAGAATCTGACTGACCTCCATCCAACACATCAAGGACTCCTTATTAACAGAGAATCTGACTGACCTCCATCCAACACATCAAGGACTCCTTATTAACAGAGAATCTGACTGACCTCCATCCAACACATCAAGGACTCCTTAACAGAGAATTGCCTGAAAGAAAACCCCATTTTCAGTATCATTAATCAACAACTTACCTCCAATAATATCCAGAACAACATTTTCAGTGTTATTAATCAACAAATTGTCACGTTCTGACCTTAGTTCCTTTGTTTTGTCTTTTGTTTTAGTACAGTCAGGGCGTGAGTTGGGTGGGTTGTCTATGTTTGTTTTAGTATAGTCAGGGCGTGAGTTGGGGTGGGTTGTCTATGTTTGTTTGTCTATGATTTTCTATTTCTGTATTTGGCCTGGGGTTGGTTCTCAATCAGAGGCAGCTGTCAATCGTTGTCCCTGATTGAGAACCATATTTAGGTAGCCTGTTTTCCATTGTGTTTTGTGGGTGGTTGTTTTCAGTCTTTGTACCAGACAGAACTGTTTTGGTTGTTTCCTTGTTGTTCAGTTTGGATTATTATTAAAAAATCACGAGCACTTACCACGCTGCACCTTGGTCCTCACCTTCTTCCACCACAGATGGCCATTACACAAATTACCTCCATTAATATCCAGACCACACCTGAAGTGAGTTGGCTTAGAAACTGAGTCAAAAAAATTGCCGTCAGAAATAAAATGTGAATTAAAAGCAGTAATGATATAAATGTGATCAGTAATGGGGCCAGAGACCAGATTCATTTTATGAGGAAGAGAACAGGAGTTACAACCCGTCAGAGTTTAAACACTTCTCCTGAACTTGGCTGGATTTCCTGCACAAAATAATCAGATTTAGCTTTTCTAACTACTTTGACACATATATTTCTCAATCTCCTAAATGATTGCCAATCTGGGCACGAGTCTGTTAATCTAGCTTTGGCCCAGACAGCATCTCTATTGTGTATAACTTTGGCAGCTCCGGTGTGAACCAAGGGTTAGACCTACATTTAACTCTTATGGTTTTTAAGGGGTTTTAAGGGCATGTGCTTATCGAAAACAACATTGAAGACAGTGTTTTAGAGCAGCTCTGGATCATGACTAGATGAGATACAGCCTGTGTCATTACATTGAAGATGATAGAAGAAGGCCTTTATTGAAAAGTGTGAAATTCCTCTTTCTGATCAGACGTGGTTTGGATCTTGGTATTCACACACCTCTGATACAGACAATAGGACAATGGTCACTTATATCTAAGGAAAACACCCCACTTACAACATATTACTCTGGGGTAATTGTAAATATAAGGTCGATCAAGGTTGATTTTGTAGGGTCCTTCAGATTTGAAAGTGTGGGATTATTAATTAACTGGGTCAGATTTAATTTAACACAGAAATCCTTTAAACAATCAGTCATGGTTTCCCCAGGCAATGTTAAAGTCCACAACGATTAACACTTCAGAGAGAAAGAAAGAGAGAGAGAGAGAGAGAGAGATTGAGAGAGAGAGAGAAAGGGAGAAAAGAACAGGAATATATATATATATTTTTACCTTTATTTAACTTGGCAAGTCAGTTAAGAACAAATTCTTATTTACAATGATGGCCTAGGAACAGTGGGTTAACTGCCTGTTCAGGGGCAGAACAACAGATTTTTACCTTGTCAGCTCGGGGATTCAATCTATTAAACTTTCGGTTACTGGCCCAACGCTCTAACCACTAGGCTACCTGCTGCCCCGATTATTAATCTAGGGTGTTGATAAAATAATTTTGTGTGTGCGTATGGGAATGTGTGTGTGTGCGTTCATGTGTGTGTGCCCATTGGTCCATGTGCATGGCCGTCCACAGAGAACTGTTCTCCAGACAATCACTGTCAAACAGGAAGAAGGAAGTGGCAAACAGTCAATTACATCACTTTGCCACTAAAGAGTACAGTTGTGTCCCAAATATTGCACACTATTCCCTACATAGTGTATTAATATACCTCTTGGGGCTAGGGGGCAGAATTTTCACTTTTGGATAAATAGCGTGCCCAATTCCAACTTCCTGCTACTCATGCCAAGAATATAAGATATGCATATCATTCATAGATTTGGTTAGAAAACACTCTGAAGTTTCTAAAACTGTTTGAATCATGTCTGTGAGTATAACAGAACTTATGTAGCAGGCAAAACCCCGAGGACTAACTGTTCAGAATTATTCTTTTTTTGCCTCTCTCTGTTCCCTGAGTTGTCATTGCCAAGGGATATTTCTTAGGAACCTGGATGTCACCAGTCTTTGGAATTTGGTTGAGGTTATTCCTTTGTGCAATGAAGAAGTAGGCCAACTAGGAACTGGGTAACACTTTTGTGAGTTGCGCAAGACGTGAAAAGTGGCGCTGGTTTGTTTTCATTCCTGTATTGAACACAGATTGCCCCGTCTACAATTTGATCGATTATTAACGTTTAAAAATACCTAAAGTTGTATTACAAAAGTAGTTTGAAATATTTTGGCAAAGTTTATAGGCAACTTTTGAAATATTTTGTAGTTACGTTGCGTTTTTTGTAAGCTGTTTTTTTCTGGATCAAACGCACCAAATAAATGGACATTTTGGATATATATGGACGGAATTAATCGAACAAAAGGACCATTTGTGATGCTTATGGGACATATTGGAGTGCCAACAGAAGAAGCTTGTCAAAGGTAATGCATGTTTTATATTTTATTTAATGGTTTTGTGTAGCGCCTGCAGGGTTGAAATATACTAACCCCTTTGTTTACTGCTGGTGCTATCATCAGATAATAGCTTCTTATGCTTTCGCCGAAAAGCATTTAAAAAATCTGACATGTTGGCTGGATTCAAAATGAGTGTAGCTTTAATTGAGTATCTTACATGTGTGATTTAATGAAAGTTTGAATTTTATAGCATTTTATTTGGCGCTCTATATTTTCCCTGGCAATTGGCCAGTTAGGACATTTGCGTCCCGCCTATCCCAAATTATTCATATACCTAATAAACTGTCCAGTGAGTGTATGGGCCAGTTTATTATATATATATACAGTGCCTTGCGAAAGTATTCGGCCCCCTTGAACTTTGCGACCTTTTGCCACATTTCAGGCTTCAAACATAAAGATATAAAACTGTATTTTTTTGTGAAGAATCAACAACAAGTGGGACACAATCATGAAGTGGAACGACATTTATTGGATATTTCAAACTTTTTTAACAAATCAAAAACTGAAAAATTGGGCGTGCAAAATTATTCAGCCCCCTTAAGTTAATACTTTGTAGCGCCACATTTTGCTGCGATTACAGCTGTAAGTCGCTTGGGGTATGTCTCTATCAGTTTTGCACATCGAGAGACTGAAATTTTTTCCCATTCCTCCTTGCAAAACAGCTCGAGCTCAGTGAGGTTGGATGGAGAGCATTTGTGAACAGCAGTTTTCAGTTCTTTCCACAGATTCTCGATTGGATTCAGGTCTGGACTTTGACTTGGCCATTCTAACACCTGGATATGTTTATTATTGAACCATTCCATTGTAGATTTTGCTTTATGTTTTGGATCATTGTCTTGTTGGAAGACACATCTCCGCCCCAGTCTCAGGTCTTTTGCAGACTCCATCAGGTTTTCTTCCAGAATGGTCCTGTATTTGGCTCCATCCATCTTCCCATCCATTTTAACCATCTTCCCTGTCCCTGCTGAAGAAAAGCAGGCCCAAACCATGATGCTGCCACCACCATGTTTGACAGTGGGGATGGTGTGTTCAGCTGTGTTGCTTTTACGCCAAACATAACGTTTTGCATTGTTGCCAAAAAGTTCAATTTTGGTTTCATCTGACCAGAGCACCTTCTTCCACATGTTTGGTGTGTCTCCCAGGTGGCTTGTGGCAAACTTTAAACAACACTTTTTATGGATATCTTTAAGAAATGGCTTTCTTCTTGCCACTCTTCCATAAAGGCCAGATTTGTGCAATATATGACTGATTGTTGTCCTATGGACAGAGTCTCCCACCTCAGCTGTAGATCTCTGCAGGTCATCCAGAGTGATCATGGGCCTCTTGGCTGCATCTCTGATCAGTCTTCTCCTTGTATGAGCTGAAAGTTTAGAGGGACGGCCAGGTCTTGGTAGATTTGCAGTGGTCTGATACTCCTTCCATTTCAATATTATCGCTTGCACAGTGCTCCTCGGGATGTTTAAAGCTTGGGAAATCTTTTTGTATCCAAATCCGGCTTTAAACTTCTTCACAACAGTATCTCGGACCTGCCTGGTGTGTTCCTTGTTCTTCATGATGCTCTCTGCACTTTTAACGGACCTCTGAGACTATCACAGTGCAGGTGCATTTATACGGAGACTTGATTACACACAGGTGGATTGTATTTATCATCATTAGTCATTTAGGTCAACATTGGATCATTCAGAGATCCTCACTGAACTTCTGGAGAGAGTTTGCTGCACTGAAAGTAAAGGGGCTGAATAATTTTGCACGCCCAATTTTTCAGTTTTTGATTTGTTAAAAAAGTTTGAAATATCCAATAAATGTCGTTCCACTTCATGATTGTGTCCCACTTGTTGTTGATTCTTCACAAAAAAATACAGTTTTATATCTTTATGTTTGAAGCCTGAAATGTGGCAAAAGGTCGCAAAGTTCAAGGGGGCCGAATACTTTCGCAAGGCACTGTATATATATATATACACACTTACCGGCCCGTTTATTAGGTACACCCATCTAGTACTGGGTCGGACTCCCCTTTGCAGCCAGAACATCCTGAATTCTTTGGATAATTCTACAAGGTGTTGTGTTCTAGATCTTATCTGTCGGAAAGATATCAGTTTGTCTCTGTGAATGGTTTGTCCTCTGACAAATCAACTGTCCATTTCGGTGTTCCTCAAGGTTCCGTTTTAGGACCACTATTGTTTTCACTATATAGTTTACCTCTTGGGGATGTCATTCGAAAACATAATGTTAACTTTCACTTCTATGCGGATGACACACAGCTGGACATTTCAATGAAACATCATGAAGCCCCAAAATTGCCCTCGCTAGAAGCCTGTGTTTCAGACATAAGGAAGTGGATGGCTGCGAACTTTCTACTTTTAAACTCGGACAAAACAGAGATGCTTGTTTTAGGTCCCAAGAAACAAAGAGATCTTCTGTTGAATCTGACAATTAATATTGATGGTTGTACAGTTGTCTCAAATAAAACTGTGAAGGACCTCGGCGTTACTCTGGACCCTAATCTCTCTTTTGACGAACATATCAATACTGTTTCAAGAACAGATTCTTTCCATCTACGTAACATTGCAAAAATCAGAAACTTTCTGTCCAAAAATGATGCAGAAAAATTAATCCATGCTTTTGTTACTTCTAGGTTAGACTACTGCAATGCTCTACTTCCCGGCTACCCGAATAAAGCACTAAATAAACTTCTGTTAGTGCTAAATACGGCTGCTAGAATCCTGACCAGAACCAAAAAAATGTATCATATTACTCCAGTGCTACACTGGCTTCCTGTTAAGGCAAGGGCTGATTTCAAGGTTTTACTGCTAACCTACAAAGCATTACATGGGCTTGCTCCTACTTATCTCTCTGATTTGGTCCTGCCGTACATACCTACACGTATGCTACGGTCACAAGACGCAGGCCTCCTAATTGTCCCTAGAATTTCTAAGCGAACAGCTGGAGGCAGGGCTTTCTCCTATAGAGCTCCATTTTTATTGAATTGTCTGCCTACCCATGTGAGAGACGCAGACTCAGTCTCAACCTTTAAGTCTTTACTGAAGACTCATCTCTTCAGTGGGTCATATGATTGAGTGTAGTCTGGCCAAGGAGTGTGAAGGTGAACGGAAAGGCTCTGGAGCAACGAACCGCCCTTGCTGTCTCTGCCTGGCCGGTTCCCCTCTCTCCACTGGGATTCTTTGCCTCTAACCCTATTACAGGGGCTGAGTCACTGGCTTACTGGTGCTATTTCATGCCGTCCCTAGGAGGGGTGCGTCACTTGAGTGGGTTGAGTCACTGACATGAGCTTCCTGTCTGGGTTGGTGCCCCCCCTTGGGTTATGCTGCAGTAGTTTATGTGTCGGGGGGCTAGGGTCAGTTTGTTATATCTGGAGTACTTCTCCTGTCTTATCCGGTGTCCTGTGTGAATTTAAGTATGCTCTCTCTAATTCTCTCTTTCTTTCTCTCTCTCTGAGGACCTGAGCCCCTGGACCATGCCTCAGGACTACCTGGCATGATGACTCCTTGCTGTCCCCAGTCCACCTGGCCGTGCTGCTGCTCCAGTGTCAACTCTTCTGCCTGCGGCTATGGAACCCTGACCTGTTCACTATACGTGCTACCTGTCCCAGACCTGCTGTTTTCAACTCTCTAGAGACAGCAGGAGCGGTAGAGATACTCTTAATGATCTGCTATGAAAAGCCAACTGACATTTACTCCTGAGGTGCTGACTTGCTGCACCCTCGATAACTACTGTGATTATTATTATTTGACCATGCTGGTCATTTATGAACATTTGAACATCTTGGCCATGTTCTGTTATAATCTCCACCCGCACAGCCAGAAGAGGACTGGCCACCCCTCATAGCCTGGTTCTTCTCTAGGTTTCTTCCTAGGTTTTGGCCTTTCTAGGGAGTTTTTCCTAGCCACCGTGCTCCTACACCTGCATTGCTTGCTGTTTGGGGTTTTAGGCTGGGTTTCTGTACAGCACTTTGAGATATCAGCTGATGTAAGAAGGGCTATATAAACAAATTTGATTTGATTTGATTCTATCCTGACATATCAAGGGATAACGTGTGCCGAGACCTAACGTGTGCCAGCTAAACATTCCCCACACCATTACGCCACCAGCCTGAACCTTTGACACCAGGCAGGATGGGGCCATGGACTCATGCTGCTTACGCCAAATCTCCCATCAGCATGACGCAACAGGAACCGGGATTCGTCGAACCAGGAAATGTTTTTCCTCTCCTCAATTGTCCATTATAAGTGTGCCCACTGGAGCCGCTTCTTCTTGTTTTTAGTTGATAGGAGCGAAACGCCATATTAGAGGCCCTGCAGGCATCAAAGAAGGTTTATACAGAGGTTGCAATACTTCTAATATGGGCTATAATGCTTCATATAGGGGGTATAATACTTCATAGAGGGTTCATATATGTGGCATAGAGGTGTCATAGAGACAAACGTCCTAGGGACATGAGCCCGTCCTCCCCACCGACACCCTGCAGGAACACATAGGAGTTATAAGGGTTCGTAGAGGTTGCATAGCGGCATGATAGAGTTCGTAGTGTCAGTAGCATGAGGAGACCATGAAGGAACACACAGGAGTCATATAAGGGTTATAATAAGAAAACAGAGAGGTTATTCATGGTTAGTGTTCGTAAAGGGTTGTAACATCAAAGACACAGGTCATAGAGTCATGTAGCATCTGGCCAGAGGACTGAAAGGCCTCACAAACACACACACGCAGACACGCACAGGGGCGTCATGCACCCATTATTTTAGAGGGGGCATGAATTACGTGATGATAGATGGGTGGGGGTCCAGGGGAGGGATCCACCTCCTCTGGAAGTTGGTGCATTTAGCATTTTTCAAACACATTTTTGCTGCAATCTAAAGCCATAATCACTAAGCCTAATTCTATGTCAAAAAATATGTCTATCTTTCTAAATCAAATCAAATTGTATTTGTCACATGCGCCAAATACAACAGGTGTAGACCTTACCGTGAAATGCTGAATACAACAGGTGTAGTAGACCTTACCGTGAAATGCTGAATACAACAGGTGTAGTAGACCTTACCGTGAAATGCTGAATACAACAGGTGTAGTAGACCTTACCGTGAAATGCTGAATACAACAGGTGTAGTAGACCTTACCGTGAAATGCTGAATACAACAGGTGTAGTAGACCTTACAGTGAAATGCTGAATACAACAGGTGTAGTAGACCTTACCGTGAAATGCTGAATACAACAGGTGTAGTAGACTTTACAGTGAAATGCTGAATACAACAGGTGTAGTAGACCTTACCGTGAAATGCTGAATACAACAGGTGTAGTAGACCTTACCGTGAAATGCTGAATACAACAGGTGTAGTAGACCTTACCGTGAAATGCTGAATACAACAGGCGTAGTAGACCTTACCGTGAAATGCTGAATACAACAGGTGTAGTAGACCTTACTGTGAAATGCTGAATACAACAGGTGTAGTAGACCTGACCGTGAAATGCTGAATACAACAGGTGTAGTAGACCTTACTGTGAAATGCTGAATACAACAGGTGTAGTAGACCTTACAGTGAAATGCTGAATACAACAGGTGTAGTAGACCTTACAGTGAAATGCTGAATACAACAGGTGTAGTAGACCTTACAGTGAAATGCTGAATACAACAGGTGTAGTAGACCTTACTGTGAAATGCTGAATACAACAGCTGTAGTAGACCTTACAGTGAAATGCTGAATACAACAGGTGTAGTAGACCTTACAGTGAAATGCTGAATACAACAGGTGTAGTAGACCTTACAGTGAAATGCTGAATACAACAGGTGTAGTAGACCTTACAGTGAAATGCTGAATACAAGAGGTGTAGTAAACCTTACCGTGAAATGCTGAATACAACAGGTGTAGTAGACCTTACAGTGAAATGCTGAATACAACAGGTGTAGTAGACCTTACAGTGAAATGCTGAATACAACAGGTGTAGTAGACCTTACTGTGAAATACTGAATACAACAGCTGTAGTAGACCTTACAGTGAAATGCTGAATACAACAGGTGTAGTAGACCTTACAGTGAAATGCTGAATACAACAGGTGTAGTAGACCTTACAGTGAAATGCTGAATACAACAGGTGTAGTAGACCTTACCGTGAAATGCTGAATACAACAGGTGTAGTAAACCTAACCGTGAAATGCTGAATACAACAGGTGTAGTAAACCTTACCGTGAAATGCTGAATACAACAGGTGTAGTAGACCTTACTGTGAAATGCTGAATACAACAGGTGTAGTAGACCTTACAGTGAAATGCTGAATACAACAGGTGTAGTAGACCTGACTGTGAAATGCTGAATACAACAGGTGTAGTAGACCTTACAGTGAAATGCTGAATACAACAGGTGTAGTAGACCTGACTGTGAAATGCTGAATACAACAGGTGTAGTAGACCTGACTGTGAAATGCTGAATACAACAGGTGTAGTAGACCTTACAGTGAAATGCTGAATACAACAGGTGTAGTAGACCTTACTGTGAAATGCTGAATACAACAGCTGTAGTAGACCTTACAGTGAAATGCTGAATACAACAGGTGTAGTAGACCTTACAGTGAAATGCTGAATACAACAGGTGTAGTAGACCTTACAGTGAAATGCTGAATACAACAGGTGTAGTAGACCTTACCGTGAAATGCTGAATACAACAGGTGTAGTAAACCTTACCGTGAAATGCTGAATACAACAGGTGTAGTAAACCTTACCGTGAAATGCTGAATACAACAGGTGTAGTAAACCTTACCGTGAAATGCTGAATACAACAGGTGTAGTAGACCTTACTGTGAAATGCTGAATACAACAGGTGTAGTAGACCTTACAGTGAAATGCTGAATACAACAGGTGTAGTAGACCTTACTGTGAAATGCTGAATACAACAGGTGTAGTAGACCTTACCGTGAAATGCTGAATACAACAGGTGTAGTAGACCTTACCGTGAAATGCTGAATACAACAGGTGTAGTAGACCTTACCGTGAAATGCTGAATACAACAGGTGTAGTAGACCTGACTGTGAAATGCTGAATACAACAGGTGTAGTAGACCTTACAGTGAAATGCTGAATACAACAGGTGTAGTAGACCTTACTGTGAAATGCTGAATACAACAGGTGTAGTAGACCTTACCGTGAAATGCTGAATACAACAGGTGTAGTAGACCTTACTGTGAAATGCTGAATACAACAGGTGTAGTAGACCTTACCGTGAAATGCTGAATACAACAGGTGTAGTAGACCTTACCGTGAAATGCTGAATACAACAGGTGTAGTAGACCTTACAGTGAAATGCTGAATACAACAGGTGTAGTAGACCTGACTGTGAAATGCTGAATACAACAGGTGTAGTAGACCTTACTGTGAAATGCTGAATACAACAGGTGTAGTAGACCTTACAGTGAAATGCTGAATACAACAGGTGTAGTAGACCTTACTGTGAAATGCTGAATACAACAGGTGTAGTAGACCTGACAGTGAAATGCTGAATACAACAGGTGTAGTAGACCTTACAGTGAAATGCTGAATACAACAGGTGTAGTAGACCTTACAGTGAAATGCTGAATACAACAGGTGTAGTAGACCTTACAGTGAAATGCTGAATACAACAGGTGTAGTAGACCTTACCGTGAAATGCTGAATACAACAGGTGTAGTAAACCTTACCGTGAAATGCTGAATACAACAGGTGTAGTAAACCTTACTGTGAAATGCTGAATACAACAGGTGTAGTAGACCTTACCGTGAAATGCTGAATACAACAGGTGTAGTAAACCTTACCGTGAAATGCGGAATACAACAGGTCTAGTAAACCTTACCGTGAAATGCTGAATACAACAGGTGTAGTAGACCTTACTGTGAAATGCTGAATACAACAGGTGTAGTAGACCTTACAGTGAAATGCTGAATACAACAGGTGTAGTAGACCTTACTGTGAAATGCTGAATACAACAGGTGTAGTAGACCTGACTGTGAAATGCTGAATACAACAGGTGTAGTAGACCTTACAGTGAAATGCTGAATACAACAGGTGTAGTAGACCTTACTGTGAAATGCTGAATACAACAGGTGTAGTAGACCTTACAGTGAAATGCTGAATACAACAGGTGTAGTAGACCTTACTGTGAAATGCTGAATACAACAGGTGTAGTAGACCTTACAGTGAAATGCTGAATACAACAGGTGTAGTAGACCTTACTGTGAAATGCTGAATACAACAGGTGTAGTAGACCTGACTGTGAAATGCTGAATACAACAGGTGTAGTAGACCTGACTGTGAAATGCTGAATACAACAGGTGTAGTAGACCTTACAGTGAAATGCTGAATACAACAGGTGTAGTAGACCTGACAGTGAAATGCTGAATACAACAGGTGTAGTAGACCTTACAGTGAAATGCTGAATACAACAGGTGTAGTAGACCTTACAGTGAAATGCTGAATACAACAGGTGTAGTAGACCTTACAGTGAAATGCTGAATACAACAGGTGTAGTAGACCTTACCGTGAAATGCTGAATACAACAGGTGTAGTAAACCTTACCGTGAAATGCTGAATACAACAGGTGTAGTAAACCTTACTGTGAAATGCTGAATACAACAGGTGTAGTAGACCTTACCGTGAAATGCTGAATACAACAGGTGTAGTAAACCTTACCGTGAAATGCGGAATACAACAGGTGTAGTAAACCTTACCGTGAAATGCTGAATACAACAGGTGTAGTAGACCTTACTGTGAAATGCTGAATACAACAGGTGTAGTAGACCTTACAGTGAAATGCTGAATACAACAGGTGTAGTAGACCTTACAGTGAAATGCTGAATACAACAGGTGTAGTAGACCTTACTGTGAAATGCTGAATACAACAGCTGTAGTAGACCTTACAGTGAAATGCTGAATACAACAGGTGTAGTAGACCTTACAGTGAAATGCTGAATACAACAGGTGTAGTAGACCTTACAGTGAAATGCTTAATACAACAGGTGTAGTAGACCTTACTGTGAAATGCTGAATACAACAGGTGTAGTAAACCTTACCGTGAAATGCTGAATACAACAGGTGTAGTAAACCTTACCGTGAAATGCTGAATACAACAGGTGTAGTAAACCTTACCGTGAAATGCTGAATACAACAGGTGTAGTAGACCTTACTGTGAAATGCTGAATACAACAGGTGTAGTAGACCTTACCGTGAAATGCTGAATACAACAGGTGTAGTAGACCTTACCGTGAAATGCTGAATACAACAGGTGTAGTAGACCTTACCGTGAAATGCTGAATACAACAGGTGTAGTAGACCTGACTGTGAAATGCTGAATACAACAGGTGTAGTAGACCTTACAGTGAAATGCTGAATACAACAGGTGTAGTAGACCTTACTGTGAAATGCTGAATACAACAGGTGTAGTAGACCTTACCGTGAAATGCTGAATACAACAGGTGTAGTAGACCTTACTGTGAAATGCTGAATACAACAGGTGTAGTAGACCTTACCGTGAAATGCTGAATACAACAGGTGTAGTAGACCTTACTGTGAAATGCTGAATACAACAGGTGTAGTAGACCTTACTGTGAAATGCTGAATACAACAGGTGTAGTAGACCTTACAGTGAAATGCTGAATACAACAGGTGTAGTAGACCTTACTGTGAAATGCTGAATACAACAGGTGTAGTAGACCTTACAGTGAAATGCTGAATACAACAGGTGTAGTAGACCTGACTGTGAAATGCTGAATACAACAGGTGTAGTAGACCTGACTGTGAAATGCTGAATACAACAGGTGTAGTAGACCTTACAGTGAAATGCTGAATACAACAGGTGTAGTAGACCTTACTGTGAAATGCTGAATACAACAGCTGTAGTAGACCTTACAGTGAAATGCTGAATACAACAGGTGTAGTAGACCTTACAGTGAAATGCTGAATACAACAGGTGTAGTAGACCTTACAGTGAAATGCTGAATACAACAGGTGTAGTAGACCTTACCGTGAAATGCTGAATACAACAGGTGTAGTAAACCTTACCGTGAAATGCTGAATACAACAGGTGTAGTAAACCTTACCGTGAAATGCTGAATACAACAGGTGTAGTAGACCTTACTGTGAAATGCTGAATACAACAGGTGTAGTAGACCTTACAGTGAAATGCTGAATACAACAGGTGTAGTAGACCTTACAGTGAAATGCTGAATACAACAGGTGTAGTAGACCTTACTGTGAAATGCTGAATACAACAGCTGTAGTAGACCTTACAGTGAAATGCTGAATACAACAGGTGTAGTAGACCTTACAGTGAAATGTTGAATACAACAGGTGTAGTAGACCTTACAGTGAAATGCTGAATACAACAGGTGTAGTAGACCTTACCGTGAAATGCTGAATACAACAGGTGTAGTAAACCTTACCGTGAAATGCTGAATACAACAGGTGTAGTAAACCTTACCGTGAAATGCTGAATACAACAGGTGTAGTAAACCTTACCGTGAAATGCTGAATACAACAGGTGTAGTAGACCTTACTGTGAAATGCTGAATACAACAGGTGTAGTAGACCTTACAGTGAAATGCTGAATACAACAGGTGTAGTAGACCTTACTGTGAAATGCTGAATACAACAGGTGTAGTAGACCTTACCGTGAAATGCTGAATACAACAGGTGTAGTAGACCTTACCGTGAAATGCTGAATACAACAGGTGTAGTAGACCTTACCGTGAAATGCTGAATACAACAGGTGTAGTAGACCTGACTGTGAAATGCTGAATACAACAGGTGTAGTAGACCTTACAGTGAAATGCTGAATACAACAGGTGTAGTAGACCTTACTGTGAAATGCTGAATACAACAGGTGTAGTAGACCTTACCGTGAAATGCTGAATACAACAGGTGTAGTAGACCTTACCGTGAAATGCTGAATACAACAGGTGTAGTAGACCTTACCGTGAAATGCTGAATACAACAGGTGTAGTAGACCTTACCGTGAAATGCTGAATACAACAGGTGTAGTAGACCTTACAGTGAAATGCTGAATACAACAGGTGTAGTAGACCTGACTGTGAAATGCTGAATACAACAGGTGTAGTAGACCTTACTGTGAAATGCTGAATACAACAGGTGTAGTAGACCTTACAGTGAAATGCTGAATACAACAGGTGTAGTAGACCTTACTGTGAAATGCTGAATACAACAGGTGTAGTAGACCTGACTGTGAAATGCTGAATACAACAGGTGTAGTAGACCTGACTGTGAAATGCTGAATACAACAGGTGTAGTAGACCTTACAGTGAAATGCTGAATACAACAGGTGTAGTAGACCTGACAGTGAAATGCTGAATACAACAGGTGTAGTAGACCTTACAGTGAAATGCTGAATACAACAGGTGTAGTAGACCTTACAGTGAAATGCTGAATACAACAGGTGTAGTAGACCTTACAGTGAAATGCTGAATACAACAGGTGTAGTAGACCTTACCGTGAAATGCTGAATACAACAGGTGTAGTAAACCTTACCGTGAAATGCTGAATACAACAGGTGTAGTAAACCTTACTGTGAAATGCTGAATACAACAGGTGTAGTAGACCTTACCGTGAAATGCTGAATACAACAGGTGTAGTAAACCTTACCGTGAAATGCGGAATACAACAGGTGTAGTAAACCTTACCGTGAAATGCTGAATACAACAGGTGTAGTAGACCTTACCGTGAAATGCTGAATACAACAGGTGTAGTAGACCTTACAGTGAAATGCTGAATACAACAGGTGTAGTAGACCTTACTGTGAAATGCTGAATACAACAGGTGTAGTAGACCTGACTGTGAAATGCTGAATACAACAGGTGTAGTAGACCTTACAGTGAAATGCTGAATACAACAGGTGTAGTAGACCTTACTGTGAAATGCTGAATACAACAGGTGTAGTAGACCTTACAGTGAAATGCTGAATACAACAGGTGTAGTAGACCTTACTGTGAAATGCTGAATACAACAGGTGTAGTAGACCTTACAGTGAAATGCTGAATACAACAGGTGTAGTAGACCTTACTGTGAAATGCTGAATACAACAGGTGTAGTAGACCTGACTGTGAAATGCTGAATACAACAGGTGTAGTAGACCTGACTGTGAAATGCTGAATACAACAGGTGTAGTAGACCTTACAGTGAAATGCTGAATACAACAGGTGTAGTAGACCTGACAGTGAAATGCTGAATACAACAGGTGTAGTAGACCTTACAGTGAAATGCTGAATACAACAGGTGTAGTAGACCTTACAGTGAAATGCTGAATACAACAGGTGTAGTAGACCTTACAGTGAAATGCTGAATACAACAGGTGTAGTAGACCTTACCGTGAAATGCTGAATACAACAGGTGTAGTAAACCTTACCGTGAAATGCTGAATACAACAGGTGTAGTAAACCTTACTGTGAAATGCTGAATACAACAGGTGTAGTAGACCTTACCGTGAAATGCTGAATACAACAGGTGTAGTAAACCTTACCGTGAAATGCGGAATACAACAGGTGTAGTAAACCTTACCGTGAAATGCTGAATACAACAGGTGTAGTAGACCTTACTGTGAAATGCTGAATACAACAGGTGTAGTAGACCTTACAGTGAAATGCTGAATACAACAGGTGTAGTAGACCTTACAGTGAAATGCTGAATACAACAGGTGTAGTAGACCTTACTGTGAAATGCTGAATACAACAGCTGTAGTAGACCTTACAGTGAAATGCTGAATACAACAGGTGTAGTAGACCTTACAGTGAAATGCTGAATACAACAGGTGTAGTAGACCTTACAGTGAAATGCTGAATACAACAGGTGTAGTAGACCTTACTGTGAAATGCTGAATACAACAGGTGTAGTAAACCTTACTGTGAAATGCTGAATACAACAGGTGTAGTAAACCTTACCGTGAAATGCTGAATACAACAGGTGTAGTAAACCTTACCGTGAAATGCTGAATACAACAGGTGTAGTAGACCTTACCGTGAAATGCTGAATACAACAGGTGTAGTAGACCTTACCATGAAATGCTGACTGACAAGCCCTTAACCAAATATTCAGATCAAGAAATAGAGTTAAGAAAATATTTACTAAATAAACTGAAGTAAAAAAAAAATGTAAATCAATTAAAAACGAACACAATAAATGTACAAAACAATAATGAGGCTACAGTATATACAGGGGGAACAAGTACTGAGTCAATGTGGAGGTTATATACAGGGGGAACAAGTACTGAGTCAATGTGGAGGTTATATACAGGGGGAACAAGTACTGAGTCAATGTGGAGGCTATATACAGCTGGTACCAGTACAGAGTCAATGTGGAGGCTATATACAGGGGGAACAAGTACTGAGTCAATGTGGAGGCTATATACAGGGGGAACAAGTACTGAGTCAATGTGGAGGTAATATACAGGGGGAACAATTACTGAGTCAATGTGGAGGTAATATACAGGTGGAACAAGTACTGAGTCAATGTGGAGGTTATATACAGGGGGAACAAGTACTGAGTCAATGTGGAGGCTATATACAGCTGGTACCAGTACAGAGTCAATGTGGAGGTTATATACAGGGGGAACAAGTACTGAGTCAATGTGGAGGTTATATACAGGGGGTACCAGTACAGAGTCAATGTGAAGGCTATATACAGGGGGTACCAGTACAGAGTCAATGTGGAGGCTATATACAGGGGGAACAAGTACTGAGTCAATGTGGAGGTAATATACAGGGGGAACAAGTACTGAGTCAATGTGGAGGTAATATACACGGGGAACAAGTACTGAGTCAATGTGGAGGTAATATACAGGGGGAACAAGTACTGAGTCAATGTGGAGGTAATATACAGGGGGAACAAGTACTGAGTCAATGTGGAGGTTATATACAGGGGGAACAAGTACTGAGTCAATGTGGAGGTAATATACAGGGGGAACAAGTACTGAGTCAATGTGGAGGTTATATACAGGGGGAACAAGTACTGAGTCAATGTGGAGGTTATATACAGGGGGAACAAGTACTGAGTCAATGTGGAGGTAATATACAGGGGGAACAAGTACTGAGTCAATGTGGAGGTTATATACAGGGGGTACCAGTACAGAGTCAATGTGAAGGCTATATACAGGGGGTACCAGTACAGAGTCAATGTGAAGGCTATATACAGGGGGTACCAGTACAGAGTCAATGTGGAGGCTATATACAGGGGGTACCAGTACAGAGTCAATGTGAAGGCTATATACAGGGGGTACCAGTACAGAGTCAATGTGAAGGCTATATACGGGGGGTACCAGTACAGAGTCAATGTGGAGGCTATATACAGGGGGTACCAGTACAGAGTCAATGTGGAGGCTATATACAGGGGGTACCAGTACAGAGTCAATGTGGAGGCTATATACAGGGGGTACCAGTACTGAGTCAGTGTGGAGGCTATATACAGGGGGTACCAGTACAGAGTCAATGTGGAGGCTATATACAGGGGGTACCAGTACTGAGTCAGTGTGGAGGCTATATACAGGGGGTACCAGTACAGAGTCAATGTGAAGGCTATATACAGGGGGTACCAGTACTGAGTCAGTGTGGAGGCTATATACAGGGGGTACCAGTACAGAGTCAATGTGGAGGCTATATACAGGGGGTACCAGTACTGAGTCAATGTGGAGGTTATACACAGAGGGTACCAGTACAGAGTTAATGTGGAGGTTATACACAGAGGGTACCGGTACCAAGTCAATGTGCGGGGGGTACAGGTTAGTCGAGGTAATTTGAGCATACCACTTTACCTGTTCAATTGTCATTTAAATGAATGATGCACATTGATTCTTTAAGAACTTTTATGGCTTAGTACAACTGCTACACCGGTATATAGTATCATAACCCATCATGGTATATAGTATCATAACCTATCATGGTATATAGTATCATAACCCATCATGGTATATAGTATCATAACCCATCATGGTTATATAGTATCATAACCCATCATGGTATATAGTATCATAACCCATCATGGTATATAGTATCATAACCCATCATGGTATATAGTATCATAACCCATGATGGTATATAGTATCATAACCCATCATGGTATATAGTATCATAACCCATCATGGTATATAGTATCATAACCCATCATGGTATATAGTATCATAACCCATGATGGTATATAGTATCATAACCCATCATGGTATATAGTATCATAACCCATCATGGTATATAGTATCATGACCCATCATGGTATGTTGTATCATAACCCATCATGGTATATAGTATCATAACCCATCATGGTATATAGTATCATAACTCATCATGGTATATAGTATCATAACTCATCATGGTATATAGTATCATAACCCATCATGGTATATAGTATCATAACCCATCATGGTATGTAGTATCATAACTCATCATGGTATATAGTATCATAACCCATCATGGTATATAGTATCATAACCCATCATGGTATATAGTATCATAACCCATCATGGTATATAGTATCATGACCCATCATGGTATGTAGTATCATAACCCATCATGGTATATAGTATCATAACCCATCATGGTTATATAACCCATCATGGTATATAGTATCATAACCCATCATGGTATATAGTATCATAACCCATCATGGTATATAGTATCATAACTCATCATGGTATATAGTATCATAACCCATCATGGTATGTATTATCATAACCCATCATGGTATATAGTATCATAACCCATCATGGTATGTAGTATCATAACCCATCATGGTATATAGTATCATGACCCATCATGGTATGTAGTATCATAACCCATCATGGTATATAGTATCATAACCCATCATGGTATATAGTATCATAACCCATCATGGTATGTAGTATCATAACCCATCATGGTATATAGTATCATAACCCATCATGGTATATAGTATCATAACCCATCATGGTATATAGTATCATAACCCATCATGGTATATAGTATTATAACCCATCATGGTATATAGTATCATAACCCATCATGGTATATAGTATCATGACCCATCATGGTATGTAGTATCATAACCCATCATGGTATATAGTATCATAACTCATCATGGTATATAGTATCATAACCCATCATGGTATATAGTATCATAACCCATCATGGTATATAGTATCATAACCCATCATGGTACTATGGTATATAGTATCATAACCCATCATGGTATATAGTATCATAACCCATCATGGTACTATAACCCATCATGGTATATAGTATCATAACCCATCATGGTATATAGTATCATAACCCATCATGGTATATAGTATCATAACCCATCATGGTATATAGTATCATAACCCATCATGGTATATAGTATCATAACCCATCATGGTATATAGTATCATAACCCATCATGGTATATAGTATCATAACCCATCATGGTATATAGTATCATAACCCATCATGGTATATAGTATCATAACCCATCATGGTATATAGTATCATAACTCATCATGGTATATAGTATCATAACCCATCATGGTATGTATTATCATAACCCATCATGGTATATAGTATCATAACCCATCATGGTATATAGTATCATAACCCATCATGGTATGTAGTATCATAACCCATCATGGTATATAGTATCATAACCCATCATGGTATATAGTATCATAACCCATCATGGTATATAGTATCATAACCCATCATGGTATATAGTATCATAACCCATCATGGTATATAGTATCATAACCCATCATGGTATATAGTATCATAACCCATCATGGTATATAGTATCATAACCCATCATGGTATATAGTATCATAACCCATCATGGTATATAGTGTCATACCCATCATGGTATATAGTATCATAACCCATCATGGTATGTAGTATCATAACCCATCATGGTTATATAACCCATCATGTTATATAGTATCATAACCCATCATGGTTATATAATCCATCATGGTATATAGTATCATAATCCATCATGTTATATAGTATCATAACCCATCATGGTTATATAACCCATCATGGTATATAGTATCATAACTCATCATGGTTATATAACCCATCATGGTATATAGTATCATAACTCATCATGGTATATAGTATCATAACCCATCATGGTTATATAACCCATCATGTTATATAGTATCATAACCCATCATGGTTATATAACCCATCATGTTATATAGTATCATAACCCATCATGGTTATATAACCCATCATGGTATATAGTATCATAACTCATCATGGTATATAGTATCATAACCCATCATGGTATGTAGTATCATAACCCATCATGGTATATAGTATCATAACCCATCATGGTATATAGTATCATAACCCATCATGGTATATAGTATCATAACCCATCATGGTATATAGTATCATAACCCATCATGGTATATAGTATCATAACCCATCATGGTATATAGTATCATAACCCATCATGGTATATAGTTTCATAACCCATCATGGTATATAGTATCATAACCCATCATGTTATATAGTATCATAACCCATCATGGTTATATAACCCATCATGGTATATAGTATCATAACCCATCATGGTTATATAACCCATCATGTTATATAGTATCATAACCCATCATGGTATGTAGTATCATAACCCATCATGGTATATAGTATCATAACCCATCATGGTATATAGTATCATAACCCATCATGTTATATAGTATCATAACCCATCATGGTATATAGTATCATAACCCATCATGTTATATAGTATCATAACCCATCATGGTTATATAACCCATCATGGTATATAGTATCATAACCCATCATGGTATATAGTATCATAACCCATCATGGTATATAGTATCATAACCCATCATGGTATATAGTATCATAACCCATCATGGTATATAGTATCATAACCCATCATGGTGTATAGTATCATAACCCATCATGGTTATATAACCCATCATGGTATATAGTATCATAACCCATCATGGTATATAGTATCATAACTCATCATGGTATATAGTATCATAACCCATCATGGTTATATAACCCATCATGTTATATAGTATCATAACCCATCATGGTTATATAACCCATCATGTTATATAGTATCATAACCCATCATTGTTATATAACCCATCATGGTATATAGTATCATAACTCATCATGGTATATAGTATCATAACCCATCATGGTATGTAGTATCATAACCCATCATGGTATATAGTATCATAACCCATCATGGTATATAGTATCATAACCCATCATGGTATATAGTATCATGACCCATCATGGTATATAGTATCATAACCCATCATGGTATATAGTATCATAACCCATCATGGTATATAGTATTATAACCCATCATGGTATATAGTATCATAACCCATCATGGTATATAGTATCATGACCCATCATGGTATGTAGTATCATAACCCATCATGGTATATAGTATCATAACTCATCATGGTATATAGTATCATAACCCATCATGGTATATAGTATCATAACCCATCATGGTATATAGTATCATAACCCATCATGGTATATAGTATCATAACCCATCATGGTATATAGTATCATAACCCATCATGGTACTATGGTATATAGTATCATAACCAATCATGGTATATAGTATCATAACCCATCATGGTACTATAACCCATCATGGTATATAGTATCATAACCCATCATGGTATATAGTATCATGGTATATAGTATCATAACCCATCGTGGTATATAGTATCATAACCCATCATGGTATATAGTATCATAACCCATCATGGTATATAGTACCATAACCCATCATGGTTATATAATCAATCATGGTATATAGTATCATAACCCATCATGGTTATATAATCCATCATGGTATATAGTATCATAACTCATCATGGTTATATAACCCATCATGGTATATAGTATCATAACTCATCATGGTATATAGTATCATAACTCATCATGGTATATAGTATCATAACCCATCATGGTATATAGTATCATAACCCATCATGGTATGTAGTATCATAACTCATCATGGTATATAGTATCATAACCCATCATGGTATATAGTATCATAACCCATCATGGTATATAGTATCATAACCCATCATGGTATATAGTATCATGACCCATCATGGTATGTAGTATCATAACCCATCATGGTATATAGTATCATAACCCATCATGGTTATATAACCCATCATGGTATATAGTATCATAACCCATCATGGTATATAGTATCATAACCCATCATGGTATATAGTATCATAACTCATCATGGTATATAGTATCATAACCCATCATGGTATGTATTATCATAACCCATCATGGTATATAGTATCATAACCCATCATGGTATGTAGTATCATAACCCATCATGGTATATAGTATCATGACCCATCATGGTATGTAGTATCATAACCCATCATGGTATATAGTATCATAACCCATCATGGTATATAGTATCATAACCCATCATGGTATGTAGTATCATAACCCATCATGGTATATAGTATCATAACCCATCATGGTATATAGTATCATAACCCATCATGGTATATAGTATCATAACCCATCATGGTATATAGTATTATAACCCATCATGGTATATAGTATCATAACCCATCATGGTATATAGTATCATGACCCATCATGGTATGTAGTATCATAACCCATCATGGTATATAGTATCATAACTCATCATGGTATATAGTATCATAACCCATCATGGTATATAGTATCATAACCCATCATGGTATATAGTATCATAACCCATCATGGTACTATGGTATATAGTATCATAACCCATCATGGTATATAGTATCATAACCCATCATGGTACTATAACCCATCATGGTATATAGTATCATAACCCATCATGGTATATAGTATCATAACCCATCATGGTATATAGTATCATAACCCATCATGGTATATAGTATCATAACCCATCATGGTATATAGTATCATAACCCATCATGGTATATAGTATCATAACCCATCATGGTATATAGTATCATAACCCATCATGGTATATAGTATCATAACCCATCATGGTATATAGTATCATAACCCATCATGGTATATAGTATCATAACTCATCATGGTATATAGTATCATAACCCATCATGGTATGTATTATCATAACCCATCATGGTATATAGTATCATAACCCATCATGGTATATAGTATCATAACCCATCATGGTATGTAGTATCATAACCCATCATGGTATATAGTATCATAACCCATCATGGTATATAGTATCATAACCCATCATGGTATATAGTATCATAACCCATCATGGTATATAGTATCATAACCCATCATGGTATATAGTATCATAACCCATCATGGTATATAGTATCATAACCCATCATGGTATATAGTATCATAACCCATCATGGTATATAGTATCATAACCCATCATGGTATATAGTGTCATACCCATCATGGTATATAGTATCATAACCCATCATGGTATGTAGTATCATAACCCATCATGGTTATATAACCCATCATGTTATATAGTATCATAACCCATCATGGTTATATAATCCATCATGGTATATAGTATCATAATCCATCATGTTATATAGTATCATAACCCATCATGGTTATATAACCCATCATGGTATATAGTATCATAACTCATCATGGTTATATAACCCATCATGGTATATAGTATCATAACTCATCATGGTATATAGTATCATAACCCATCATGGTTATATAACCCATCATGTTATATAGTATCATAACCCATCATGGTTATATAACCCATCATGTTATATAGTATCATAACCCATCATGGTTATATAACCCATCATGGTATATAGTATCATAACTCATCATGGTATATAGTATCATAACCCATCATGGTATGTAGTATCATAACCCATCATGGTATATAGTATCATAACCCATCATGGTATATAGTATCATAACCCATCATGGTATATAGTATCATAACCCATCATGGTATATAGTATCATAACCCATCATGGTATATAGTATCATAACCCATCATGGTATATAGTATCATAACCCATCATGGTATATAGTTTCATAACCCATCATGGTATATAGTATCATAACCCATCATGTTATATAGTATCATAACCCATCATGGTTATATAACCCATCATGGTATATAGTATCATAACCCATCATGGTTATATAACCCATCATGTTATATAGTATCATAACCCATCATGGTATGTAGTATCATAACCCATCATGGTATATAGTATCATAACCCATCATGGTATATAGTATCATAACCCATCATGTTATATAGTATCATAACCCATCATGGTATATAGTATCATAACCCATCATGTTATATAGTATCATAACCCATCATGGTTATATAACCCATCATGGTATATAGTATCATAACCCATCATGGTATATAGTATCATAACCCATCATGGTATATAGTATCATAACCCATCATGGTATATAGTATCATAACCCATCATGGTATATAGTATCATAACCCATCATGGTGTATAGTATCATAACCCATCATGGTATATAGTATCATAACCCATCATGGTATATAGTATCATAACTCATCATGGTATATAGTATCATAACCCATCATGGTTATATAACCCATCATGTTATATAGTATCATAACCCATCATGGTTATATAACCCATCATGTTATATAGTATCATAACCCATCATTGTTATATAACCCATCATGGTATATAGTATCATAACTCATCATGGTATATAGTATCATAACCCATCATGGTATGTAGTATCATAACCCATCATGGTATATAGTATCATAACCCATCATGGTATATAGTATCATAACCCATCATGGTATATAGTATCATGACCCATCATGGTATATAGTATCATAACCCATCATGGTATATAGTATCATAACCCATCATGGTATATAGTATTATAACCCATCATGGTATATAGTATCATAACCCATCATGGTATATAGTATCATGACCCATCATGGTATGTAGTATCATAACCCATCATGGTATATAGTATCATAACTCATCATGGTATATAGTATCATAACCCATCATGGTATATAGTATCATAACCCATCATGGTATATAGTATCATAACCCATCATGGTATATAGTATCATAACCCATCATGGTATATAGTATCATAACCCATCATGGTACTATGGTATATAGTATCATAACCAATCATGGTATATAGTATCATAACCCATCATGGTACTATAACCCATCATGGTATATAGTATCATAACCCATCATGGTATATAGTATCATGGTATATAGTATCATAACCCATCGTGGTATATAGTATCATAACCCATCATGGTATATAGTATCATAACCCATCATGGTATATAGTACCATAACCCATCATGGTTATATAATCAATCATGGTATATAGTATCATAACCCATCATGGTTATATAATCCATCATGGTATATAGTATCATAACTCATCATGGTTATATAACCCATCATGGTATATAGTATCATAACTCATCATGGTATATAGTATCATAACTCATCATGGTATATAGTATCATAACCCATCATGGTATATAGTATCATAACCCATCATGGTATGTAGTATCATAACTCATCATGGTATATAGTATCATAACCCATCATGGTATATAGTATCATAACCCATCATGGTATATAGTATCATAACCCATCATGGTATATAGTATCATGACCCATCATGGTATGTAGTATCATAACCCATCATGGTATATAGTATCATAACCCATCATGGTTATATAACCCATCATGGTATATAGTATCATAACCCATCATGGTATATAGTATCATAACCCATCATGGTATATAGTATCATAACTCATCATGGTATATAGTATCATAACCCATCATGGTATGTATTATCATAACCCATCATGGTATATAGTATCATAACCCATCATGGTATGTAGTATCATAACCCATCATGGTATATAGTATCATGACCCATCATGGTATGTAGTATCATAACCCATCATGGTATATAGTATCATAACCCATCATGGTATATAGTATCATAACCCATCATGGTATGTAGTATCATAACCCATCATGGTATATAGTATCATAACCCATCATGGTATATAGTATCATAACCCATCATGGTATATAGTATCATAACCCATCATGGTATATAGTATTATAACCCATCATGGTATATAGTATCATAACCCATCATGGTATATAGTATCATGACCCATCATGGTATGTAGTATCATAACCCATCATGGTATATAGTATCATAACTCATCATGGTATATAGTATCATAACCCATCATGGTATATAGTATCATAACCCATCATGGTATATAGTATCATAACCCATCATGGTACTATGGTATATAGTATCATAACCCATCATGGTATATAGTATCATAACCCATCATGGTACTATAACCCATCATGGTATATAGTATCATAACCCATCATGGTATATAGTATCATAACCCATCATGGTATATAGTATCATAACCCATCATGGTATATAGTATCATAACCCATCATGGTATATAGTATCATAACCCATCATGGTATATAGTATCATAACCCATCATGGTATATAGTATCATAACCCATCATGGTATATAGTATCATAACCCATCATGGTATATAGTATCATAACCCATCATGGTATATAGTATCATAACTCATCATGGTATATAGTATCATAACCCATCATGGTATGTATTATCATAACCCATCATGGTATATAGTATCATAACCCATCATGGTATATAGTATCATAACCCATCATGGTATGTAGTATCATAACCCATCATGGTATATAGTATCATAACCCATCATGGTATATAGTATCATAACCCATCATGGTATATAGTATCATAACCCATCATGGTATATAGTATCATAACCCATCATGGTATATAGTATCATAACCCATCATGGTATATAGTATCATAACCCATCATGGTATATAGTATCATAACCCATCATGGTATATAGTATCATAACCCATCATGGTATATAGTGTCATACCCATCATGGTATATAGTATCATAACCCATCATGGTATGTAGTATCATAACCCATCATGGTTATATAACCCATCATGTTATATAGTATCATAACCCATCATGGTTATATAATCCATCATGGTATATAGTATCATAATCCATCATGTTATATAGTATCATAACCCATCATGGTTATATAACCCATCATGGTATATAGTATCATAACTCATCATGGTTATATAACCCATCATGGTATATAGTATCATAACTCATCATGGTATATAGTATCATAACCCATCATGGTTATATAACCCATCATGTTATATAGTATCATAACCCATCATGGTTATATAACCCATCATGTTATATAGTATCATAACCCATCATGGTTATATAACCCATCATGGTATATAGTATCATAACTCATCATGGTATATAGTATCATAACCCATCATGGTATGTAGTATCATAACCCATCATGGTATATAGTATCATAACCCATCATGGTATATAGTATCATAACCCATCATGGTATATAGTATCATAACCCATCATGGTATATAGTATCATAACCCATCATGGTATATAGTATCATAACCCATCATGGTATATAGTATCATAACCCATCATGGTATATAGTTTCATAACCCATCATGGTATATAGTATCATAACCCATCATGTTATATAGTATCATAACCCATCATGGTTATATAACCCATCATGGTATATAGTATCATAACCCATCATGGTTATATAACCCATCATGTTATATAGTATCATAACCCATCATGGTATGTAGTATCATAACCCATCATGGTATATAGTATCATAACCCATCATGGTATATAGTATCATAACCCATCATGTTATATAGTATCATAACCCATCATGGTATATAGTATCATAACCCATCATGTTATATAGTATCATAACCCATCATGGTTATATAACCCATCATGGTATATAGTATCATAACCCATCATGGTATATAGTATCATAACCCATCATGGTATATAGTATCATAACCCATCATGGTATATAGTATCATAACCCATCATGGTATATAGTATCATAACCCATCATGGTGTATAGTATCATAACCCATCATGGTTATATAACCCATCATGGTATATAGTATCATAACCCATCATGGTATATAGTATCATAACTCATCATGGTATATAGTATCATAACCCATCATGGTTATATAACCCATCATGTTATATAGTATCATAACCCATCATGGTTATATAACCCATCATGTTATATAGTATCATAACCCATCATTGTTATATAACCCATCATGGTATATAGTATCATAACTCATCATGGTATATAGTATCATAACCCATCATGGTATGTAGTATCATAACCCATCATGGTATATAGTATCATAACCCATCATGGTATATAGTATCATAACCCATCATGGTATATAGTATCATGACCCATCATGGTATATAGTATCATAACCCATCATGGTATATAGTATCATAACCCATCATGGTATATAGTATTATAACCCATCATGGTATATAGTATCATAACCCATCATGGTATATAGTATCATGACCCATCATGGTATGTAGTATCATAACCCATCATGGTATATAGTATCATAACTCATCATGGTATATAGTATCATAACCCATCATGGTATATAGTATCATAACCCATCATGGTATATAGTATCATAACCCATCATGGTATATAGTATCATAACCCATCATGGTATATAGTATCATAACCCATCATGGTACTATGGTATATAGTATCATAACCAATCATGGTATATAGTATCATAACCCATCATGGTACTATAACCCATCATGGTATATAGTATCATAACCCATCATGGTATATAGTATCATAACCCATCATGGTATATAGTATCATAACCCATCGTGGTATATAGTATCATAACCCATCATGGTATATAGTATCATAACCCATCATGGTATATAGTACCATAACCCATCATGGTTATATAATCAATCATGGTATATAGTATCATAACCCATCATGGTTATATAATCCATCATGGTATATAGTATCATAACTCATCATGGTTATATAACCCATCATGGTATATAGTATCATAACTCATCATGGTATATAGTATCATAACCCATCATGGTATATAGTATCATAATCCATCATGGTATATAGTATCATAACCCATCATGGTTATATAACCCATCATGGTATATAGTATCATAACCCATCATGGTTATATAATCCATCATGGTATATAGTATCATAACTCATCATGGTTATATAACCCATCATGGTATATAGTATCATAACCCATCATGGTATATAGTATCATAATCCATCATGGTTTATAGTATCATAACCCATCATGGTATATAGTATCATAACCCATCATGGTATATAGTATCATAACCCATCATGGTATATAGTATCATAACCCATCATGGTATATAGTATCATAACCCATCATGGTATATAGTATTATAATCCATCATGGTATATAGTATCATAACCCATCATGGTTATATAACCCATCATGGTATATAGTATCATAAGTCATCATGGTTATATAACCCATCATGGTATATAGTATCATAACTCATCATGGTATATAGTATCATAACCCATCATGGTTATATAACCCATCATGGTATATAGTATCATAACTCATCATGGTTATATAACCCATCATGGTATGTAGTATCATAACCCATCATGTTATATAGTATCATAACCCATCATGGTTATATAACCCATCATGTTATATAGTATCATAACCCATCATGGTTATATAACCCATCATGGTATATAGTGTCATAACCCATCATGGTATATAGTATCATAACTCATCATGGTATATAGTATCATAACCAATCATGGTATGTAGTATCATAACCCATCATGGTATATAGTATCATAACCCATCATGGTATATAGTATCATAACCCATCATGGTATATAGTATCATAACCCATGATGGTATATAGTATCATAACCCATCATGCTTATATAACCCAACATGGTATATAGTATCATAACCCATCATGGTATATAGTATCATAACCCATCATGGTATATAGTATCATAACCCATCATGGTATATAGTACCATAACCCATCATGGTATATAGTATCATAACCCATCATGGTATATAGTATCATAACCCATCATGGTATGTAGTATCATAACCCATCATGGTATATAGTATCATAACCCATCATGGTATATAGTATCATAACCCATCATGGTATGTAGTATCATAACCCATCATGGTATATAGTATCATAACCCATCATGGTATATAGTATCATAACCCATCATGGTATATAGTATCATAACCCATCATGGTATGTAGTATCATAACCCATCATGGTATATAGTATCATAACCCATCATGGTATATAGTATCATAACCCATCATGTTATATAGTATCATAACCCATCATGGTTATATAACCCATCATGGTATATAGTATCATAACCCATCATGGTTATATAACCCATCATGGTATATAGTATCATAACCCATCATGGTATATAGTATCATAACCCATCATGGTATATAGTATCATAACCCATCATGGTATATAGTATCATGACCCATCATGGTATATAGTATCATAACCCATCATGGTATATAGTATCATAACCCATCATGGTATATAGTATCATAACCCATCATGGTATATAGTATCATAACCCATCATGGTATATAGTATCATAACCCATCATGGTGTATAGTATCATAACCCATCATGGTTATATAACCCATCATGGTATATAGTATCATAACCCATCATGGTATATAGTATCATAACTCATCATGGTATATAGTATCATAACCCATCATGGTTATATAACCCATCATGTTATATAGTATCATAACCCATCATGGTTATATAACCCATCATGTTATATAGTATCATAACCCATCATGGTTATATAACCCATCATGGTATATAGTATCATAACTCATCATGGTATATAGTATCATAACCCATCATGGTATGTAGTATCATAACCCATCATGGTATATAGTATCATAACCCATCATGGTATATAGTATCATAACCCATCATGGTATATAGTATCATGACCCATCATGGTATAGTATATAGTATCATAACCCTTCATGGTATATAGTATCATAACCCATCATGGTATATAGTATTATAACCCATCATGGTATATAGTATCATAACCCATCATGGTATATAGTATCATGACCCATCATGGTATGTAGTATCATAACCCATCATGGTATATAGTATCATAACTCATCATGGTATATAGTATCATAACCCATCATGGTATATAGTATCATAACCCATCATGGTATATAGTATCATAACCCATCATGGTATATAGTATCATAACCCATCATGGTATATAGTATCATAACCCATCATGGTACTATGGTATATAGTATCATAACCCATCATGGTATATAGTATCATAACCCATCATGGTACTATAACCCATCATGGTATATAGTATCATAACCCATCATGGTATATAGTATCATAACCCATCATGGTATATAGTATCATAACCCATCGTGGTATATAGTATCATAACCCATCATGGTATATAGTATCATAACCCATCATGGTATATAGTACCATAACCCATCATGGTTATATAATCAATCATGGTATATAGTATCATAACCCATCATGGTTATATAATCCATCATGGTATATAGTATCATAACTCATCATGGTTATATAACCCATCATGGTATATAGTATCATAACTCATCATGGTATATAGTATCATAACCCATCATGGTATATAGTATCATAATCCATCATGGTATATAGTATCATAACCCATCATGGTTATATAACCCATCATGGTATATAGTATCATAACCCATCATGGTTATATAATCCATCATGGTATATAGTATCATAACTCATCATGGTTATATAACCCATCATGGTATATAGTATCATAACCCATCATGGTATATAGTATCATAATCCATCATGGTTTATAGTATCATAACCCATCATGGTATATAGTATCATAACCCATCATGGTATATAGTATCATAACCCATCATGGTATATAGTATCATAACCCATCATGGTATATAGTATCATAACCCATCATGGTATATAGTATTATAATCCATCATGGTATATAGTATCATAACCCATCATGGTTATATAACCCATCATGGTATATAGTATCATAAGTCATCATGGTTATATAACCCATCATGGTATATAGTATCATAACTCATCATGGTATATAGTATCATAACCCATCATGGTTATATAACCCATCATGGTATATAGTATCATAACTCATCATGGTTATATAACCCATCATGGTATGTAGTATCATAACCCATCATGTTATATAGTATCATAACCCATCATGGTTATATAACCCATCATGTTATATAGTATCATAACCCATCATGGTTATATAACCCATCATGGTATATAGTGTCATAACCCATCATGGTATATAGTATCATAACTCATCATGGTATATAGTATCATAACCCATCATGGTATGTAGTATCATAACCCATCATGGTATATAGTATCATAACCCATCATGGTATATAGTATCATAACCCATCATGGTATATAGTATCATAACCCATGATGGTATATAGTATCATAACCCATCATGCTTATATAACCCATCATGGTATATAGTATCATAACCCATCATGGTATATAGTATCATAACCCATCATGGTATATAGTATCATAACCCATCATGGTATATAGTACCATAACCCATCATGGTATATAGTATCATAACCCATCATGGTATATAGTATCATAACCCATCATGGTATGTAGTATCATAACCCATCATGGTATATAGTATCATAACCCATCATGGTATATAGTATCATAACCCATCATGGTATGTAGTATCATAACCCATCATGGTATATAGTATCATAACCCATCATGGTATATAGTATCATAACCCATCATGGTATATAGTATCATAACCCATCATGGTATGTAGTATCATAACCCATTATGGTATATAGTATCATAACCCATCATGGTATATAGTATCATAACCCATCATGTTATATAGTATCATAACCCATCATGGTTATATAACCCATCATGGTATATAGTATCATAACCCATCATGGTTATATAACCCATCATGGTATATAGTATCATAACCCATCATGGTATATAGTATCATAACCCATCATGGTATATAGTATCATAACCCATCATGGTATATAGTATCATGACCCATCATGGTATATAGTATCATAACCCATCATGGTATATAGTATCATAACCCATCATGGTATATAGTATCATAACCCATCATGGTATATAGTATCATAACCCATCATGGTATATAGTATCATAACCCATCATGGTGTATAGTATCATAACCCATCATGGTTATATAACCCATCATGGTATATAGTATCATAACCCATCATGGTATATAGTATCATAACTCATCATGGTATATAGTATCATAACCCATCATGGTTATATAACCCATCATGTTATATAGTATCATAACCCATCATGGTTATATAACCCATCATGTTATATAGTATCATAACCCATCATGGTTATATAACCCATCATGGTATATAGTATCATAACTCATCATGGTATATAGTATCATAACCCATCATGGTATGTAGTATCATAACCCATCATGGTATATAGTATCATAACCCATCATGGTATATAGTATCATAACCCATCATGGTATATAGTATCATGACCCATCATGGTATATAGTATCATAACCCATCATGGTATATAGTATCATAACCCATCATGGTATATAGTATTATAACCCATCATGGTATATAGTATCATAACCCATCATGGTATATAGTATCATGACCCATCATGGTATGTAGTATCATAACCCATCATGGTATATAGTATCATAACTCATCATGGTATATAGTATCATAACCCATCATGGTATATAGTATCATAACCCATCATGGTATATAGTATCATAACCCATCATGGTATATAGTATCATAACCCATCATGGTATATAGTATCATAACCCATCATGGTACTATGGTATATAGTATCATAACCCATCATGGTATATAGTATCATAACCCATCATGGTACTATAACCCATCATGGTATATAGTATCATAACCCATCATGGTATATAGTATCATAACCCATCATGGTATATAGTATCATAACCCATCGTGGTATATAGTATCATAACCCATCATGGTATATAGTATCATAACCCATCATGGTATATAGTACCATAACCCATCATGGTTATATAATCAATCATGGTATATAGTATCATAACCCATCATGGTTATATAATCCATCATGGTATATAGTATCATAACTCATCTTGGTTATATAACCCATCATGGTATATAGTATCATAACTCATCATGGTATATAGTATCATAACCCATCATGGTATATAGTATCATAATCCATCATGGTATATAGTATCATAACCCATCATGGTTATATAACCCATCATGGTATATAGTATCATAACCCATCATGGTTATATAATCCATCATGGTATATAGTATCATAACTCATCATGGTTATATAACCCATCATGGTATATAGTATCATAACCCATCATGGTATATAGTATCATAATCCATCATGGTTTATAGTATCATAACCCATCATGGTATATAGTATCATAACCCATCATGGTATATAGTATCATAACCCATCATGGTATATAGTATCATAACCCATCATGGTATATAGTATCATAACCCATCATGGTATATAGTATTATAATCCATCATGGTATATAGTATCATAACCCATCATGGTTATATAACCCATCATGGTATATAGTATCATAAGTCATCATGGTTATATAACCCATCATGGTATATAGTATCATAACTCATCATGGTATATAGTATCATAACCCATCATGGTTATATAACCCATCATGGTATATAGTATCATAACTCATCATGGTTATATAACCCATCATGGTATGTAGTATCATAACCCATCATGTTATATAGTATCATAACCCATCATGGTTATATAACCCATCATGTTATATAGTATCATAACCCATCATGGTTATATAACCCATCATGGTATATAGTGTCATAACCCATCATGGTATATAGTATCATAACTCATCATGGTATGTAGTATCATAACCCATCATGGTATATAGTATCATAACCCATCATGGTATATAGTATCATAACCCATCATGGTATATAGTATCATAACCCATGATGGTATATAGTATCATAACCCATCATGCTTATATAACCCATCATGGTATATAGTATCATAACCCATCATGGTATATAGTATCATAACCCATCATGGTATATAGTATCATAACCCATCATGGTATATAGTACCATAACCCATCATGGTATATAGTATCATAACCCATCATGGTATATAGTATCATAACCCATCATGGTATATAGTATCATAACTCATCATGGTATATAGTATCATAACCCATCATGGTTATATAACCCATCATGTTATATAGTATCATAACCCATCATGGTTATATAACCCATCATGTTATATAGTATCATAACCCATCATGGTTATATAACCCATCATGGTATATAGTATCATAACTCATCATGGTATATAGTATCATAACCCATCATGGTATGTAGTATCATAACCCATCATGGTATATAGTATCATAACCCATCATGGTATATAGTATCATAACCCATCATGGTATATAGTATCATGACCCATCATGGTATATAGTATCATAACCCATCATGGTATATAGTATCATAACCCATCATGGTATATAGTATTATAACCCATCATGGTATATAGTATCATAACCCATCATGGTATATAGTATCATGACCCATCATGGTATGTAGTATCATAACCCATCATGGTATATAGTATCATAACTCATCATGGTATATAGTATCATAACCCATCATGGTATATAGTATCATAACCCATCATGGTATATAGTATCATAACCCATCATGGTATATAGTATCATAACCAATCATGGTATATAGTATCATAACCCATCATGGTACTATGGTATATAGTATCATAACCAATCATGGTATATAGTATCATAACCCATCATGGTACTATAACCCATCATGGTATATAGTATCATAACCCATCATGGTATATAGTATCATAACCCATCATGGTATATAGTATCATAACCCATCGTGGTATATAGTATCATAACCCATCATGGTATATAGTATCATAACCCATCATGGTATATAGTACCATAACCCATCATGGTTATATAATCAATCATGGTATATAGTATCATAACCCATCATGGTTATATAATCCATCATGGTATATAGTATCATAACTCATCATGGTTATATAACCCATCATGGTATATAGTATCATAACTCATCATGGTATATAGTATCATAACCCATCATGGTATATAGTATCATAATCCATCATGGTATATAGTATCATAACCCATCATGGTTATATAACCCATCATGGTATATAGTATCATAACCCATCATGGTTATATAATCCATCATGGTATATAGTATCATAACTCATCATGGTTATATAACCCATCATGGTATATAGTATCATAACCCATCATGGTATATAGTATCATAATCCATCATGGTTTATAGTATCATAACCCATCATGGTATATAGTATCATAACCCATCATGGTATATAGTATCATAACCCATCATGGTATATAGTATCATAACCCATCATGGTATATAGTATCATAACCCATCATGGTATATAGTATTATAATCCATCATGGTATATAGTATCATAACCCATCATGGTTATATAACCCATCATGGTATATAGTATCATAAGTCATCATGGTTATATAACCCATCATGGTATATAGTATCAGAACTCATCATGGTATATAGTATCATAACCCATCATGGTTATATAACCCATCATGGTATATAGTATCATAACTCATCATGGTTATATAACCCATCATGGTATGTAGTATCATAACCCATCATGTTATAGAGTATCATAACCCATCATGGTTATATAACCCATCATGTTATATAGTATCATAACCCATCATGGTTATATAACCCATCATGGTATATAGTGTCATAACCCATCATGGTATATAGTATCATAACTCATCATGGTATATAGTATCATAACCAATCATGGTATGTAGTATCATAACCCATCATGGTATATAGTATCATAACCCATCATGGTATATAGTATCATAACCCATCATGGTATATAGTATCATAACCCATGATGGTATATAGTATCATAACCCATCATGCTTATATAACCCATCATGGTATATAGTATCATAACCCATCATGGTATATAGTATCATAACCCATCATGGTATATAGTATCATAACCCATCATGGTATATAGTACCATAACCCATCATGGTATATAGTATCATAACCCATCATGGTATATAGTATCATAACCCATCATGGTATGTAGTATCATAACCCATCATGGTATATAGTATCATAACCCATCATGGTATATAGTATCATAACCCATCATGGTATATAGTATCATAACCCATCATGGTATGTAGTATCATAACCCATCATGGTATATAGTATCATAACCCATCATGGTATATAGTATCATAACCCATCATGTTATATAGTATCATAACCCATCATGGTTATATAACCCATCATGGTATATAGTATCATAACCCATCATGGTTATATAACCCATCATGGTATATAGTATCATAACCCATCATGGTATATAGTATCATAACCCATCATGGTATATAGTATCATAACCCATCATGGTATATAGTATCATGACCCATCATGGTATATAGTATCATAACCCATCATGGTATATAGTATCATAACCCATCATGGAATATAGTATCATAACCCATCATGGTATATAGTATCATAACCCATCATGGTATATAGTATCATAACCCATCATGGTGTATAGTATCATAACCCATCATGGTTATATAACCCATCATGGTATATAGTATCATAACCCATCATGGTATATAGTATCATAACTCATCATGGTATATAGTATCATAACCCATCATGGTTATATAACCCATCATGTTATATAGTATCATAACCCATCATGGTTATATAACCCATCATGTTATATAGTATCATAACCCATCATGGTTATATAACCCATCATGGTATATAGTATCATAACTCATCATGGTATATAGTATCATAACCCATCATGGTATGTAGTATCATAACCCATCATGGTATATAGTATCATAACCCATCATGGTATATAGTATCATAACCCATCATGGTATATAGTATCATGACCCATCATGGTATATAGTATCATAACCCATCATGGTATATAGTATCATAACCCATCATGGTATATAGTATTATAACCCATCATGGTATATAGTATCATAACCCATCATGGTATATAGTATCATGACCCATCATGGTATATAGTATCATAACCCATCATGGTATATAGTATCATAACCCATCATGGTACTATGGTATATAGTATCATAACCCATCATGGTATATAGTATCATAACCCATCATGGTACTATAACCCATCATGGTATATAGTATCATAACCCATCATGGTATATAGTATCATAACCCATCATGGTATATAGTATCATAACCCATCGTGGTATATAGTATCATAACCCATCATGGTATATAGTATCATAACCCATCATGGTATATAGTACCATAACCCATCATGGTTATATAATCAATCATGGTATATAGTATCATAACCCATCATGGTTATATAATCCATCATGGTATATAGTATCATAACTCATCATGGTTATATAACCCATCATGGTATATAGTATCATAACTCATCATGGTATATAGTATCATAACCCATCATGGTATATAGTATCATAATCCATCATGGTATATAGTATCATAACCCATCATGGTTATATAACCCATCATGGTATATAGTATCATAACCCATCATGGTTATATAATCCATCATGGTATATAGTATCATAACTCATCATGGTTATATAACCCATCATGGTATATAGTATCATAACCCATCATGGTATATAGTATCATAATCCATCATGGTTTATAGTATCATAACCCATCATGGTATATAGTATCATAACCCATCATGGTATATAGTATCATAACCCATCATGGTATATAGTATCATAACCCATCATGGTATATAGTATCATAACCCATCATGGTATATAGTATTATAATCCATCATGGTATATAGTATCATAACCCATCATGGTTATATAACCCATCATGGTATATAGTATCATAAGTCATCATGGTTATATAACCCATCATGGTATATAGTATCATAACTCATCATGGTATATAGTATCATAACCCATCATGGTTATATAACCCATCATGGTATATAGTATCATAACTCATCATGGTTATATAACCCATCATGGTATGTAGTATCATAACCCATCATGTTATATAGTATCATAACCCATCATGGTTATATAACCCATCATGTTATATAGTATCATAACCCATCATGGTTATATAACCCATCATGGTATATAGTGTCATAACCCATCATGGTATATAGTATCATAACTCATCATGGTATATAGTATCATAACCCATCATGGTATGTAGTATCATAACCCATCATGGTATATAGTATCATAACCCATCATGGTATATAGTATCATAACCCATCATGGTATATAGTATCATAACCCATCATGGTATATAGTATCATAACCCATCATGGTATATAGTATCATAACCCATCATGGTATATAGTACCATAACCCATCATGGTATATAGTATCATAACCCATCATGGTATATAGTATCATAACCCATCATGGTATGTAGTATCATAACCCATCATGGTATATAGTATCATAACCCATCATGGTATATAGTATCATAACCCATCATGGTATGTAGTATCATAACCCATCATGGTATATAGTATCATAACCCATCATGGTATATAGTATCATAACCCATCATGGTATATAGTATCATAACCCATCATGGTATGTAGTATCATAA